>NC_057740.1:30825569-30835608 GCF_004010195.1 Chiloscyllium plagiosum
CTCTGTTCCCTCCAATTGCGAAGCTCGAGGGTGGGTGGAGAATGTTCCCATTGTCATCGACCCTCAGAGTCACCCTGACCTGCCGCTTACTGGTCCAGATCCCAAAGGGGTCGATCACGTCGGTGGCTTCTCCCTCAACTTGGACGTACCTTCCCAGGAAGGTCAGGACATCAGCCGCTGTAACATAGGGGTTGTACGTATGGATTGTAACAACCCGATTCCTCTGTGCAGGAAGCACACACAATGGGGTTGCCGACAAGATGGAAAACAGCGGCTCCCCTTCCTTCTCCTTGAAGACCTTCAGGAGCTGTTCGCACTGCTTCACAGTCCTGAAGGTCACATCAAAGTAGCCTGCCCCAGGGAAATCCTGCGGGCAGTACACATCCGCTGCAGTGAACCCACAGCATCCCAGCAGCACTTTCTTGATAAACAGCATGCAGTCAAGCAGCGTACGATCCTCTATCTTCTTCACAGTCACCCAGACGGTGTTTCGAACCCCCTGCCTAGGGCTGCGGGCAGCTGTTGAGGCCATAGCTCTGAGGTTGGCTGGTCCCTGAATTGGCGTTCGGCCGAAGCCAGCATGAAGATCCACCAATAGCAGGTCAGCACAACCAAATGATCCTCCAATGTCCAATCACGATCCAGCGATGATTTCCACTAGCTCTGATGACTCGCAACTCGACCCCTGTCCTGATAAGAACAGATACTTGATCTTAGCCAAAAGGGGGAGAAAAGAAGGCATTTGGGGTGCTTGCCTTTACTGGTTAGTACATTGAGTGTAGGAGTTGAGGTCATGTTGTGGCCGGACCAGACATTAATTGAGCCACTATTGGAATATTGCACGCAATTCTGGTCTCCATCATGTCTGAAGGATATTGTGAAACTTGAAAGGGTTGAGAAAAAAATTTACAAGGATGTTGCCAGGTTTTGAAGGTTTGAGTATTAGTTGAGGCTGGATAAACTGGAGCTTTTTTTCCTGGAGCGCGGATGGGTGACCTCATAGAGGTTGATAAAAACACAAAGGGAATGGAAAGGATAAATAGGCAGTCTTTTTCTGAGTGAGGGAGTCCAAAACTAGAGGATTTGATTTAAGGTGAGAGGGGAAAGATTTAAGGGATGACATTTTCATGTAGAGGGTGGTGCGTGTATGGAATGAGCTGCCAGAGGAAGTGGTGGAGGTTGATACAATTGCAACATTTAAAAGGCATTTGGATGGGTATATGAATAGAAAGGGTTTGGAGACATATGGGCTCTAAAACAAATGGGAATAGATTGCTTTAGGATATCTGGTTGGTATGGATACGTTGGACCGAAGGGCCTGTTTCCGTACTCCGATTGAGTAATTAACCAATTGTAGGGATATTCCAGTTTGTCTCCTTAGATGGAAGTTATAGATCTCTCAGCACTGCTTTAAGGAAGTGTAGGATGTTATCTCCAGTGGATTGACCAATATTTTCTCGTCCATGGACATGTGATGAAGTTCAGATAACATTTGTTTTGGAGCTTGCTGTATGCAAATTGGCTGCCATGTTTTCTACATTACAGTGACTGCACTTGCAAAATATTTCACCAGTTGTGAAGTATTTGGGGTATTTTGTGGTTGGGAAAGATGCTATATAAATGCAAGTCATTTTTTACTACTTTTAAATAGAATATATAAATCTTTAAATGAGGTAAAGCTTCCAGGACAGGAGGGATAAGGGCCATTTACAAAAAGTGATTTTATGAAATCCTGAAATTTGAATTTTTACAATAGTATTTCAAAGCATGTATTCAAAATTCAATTCATGAATCTGAAAGCATGGTTCTTTGCACTTAACTTTTTAGCTTGAAATCAGCTGTAATTGTTTCTTTTAAAAGTGTAATTAATGTTGATTATAATGACGACTGCCTCCCACCCTACTTGCGAACATTTAATATTTGTGTTATGGGGCAAGAACAGGGAAGTGGGCCAGTTCAAAATCCAAAAAACTCTTCCCTGTTGTAAATATTTAATTGCTTCACCATTTTAATAAAACCTAAATATTTATATTAGCACAATTCTTCCCTACCCAACTGAATGCACTCATTTAGAATTAATTTTAACGCGTATGTTTGCACCGGAACATGGGAATCACAGTCCCCACTGCTTACAGTGAGAGTGTTTGTGTAAGGGAAATTGATCCTCTGTGTCATGGCTAGCATACACAGTAGCATTAACAAAGCTAAAAGTCATTAAGTTTAGTTCCTCTTGTGTGTAGCATCTTGCATTGTCTATAACCACATTTGTTTGGATCCATGAGAAACTCCATCCCATAATTTGAAATTATAGCCAAGACAATTTTAATGAGATGAAAAAAAAATTCAAAGAATGTGTCTAAAAGACTGCCAGATAGTGAACAATTAAAATTTTGATGATGTTTTTGAATAATAGGTCAATTTCCTTTTTAAATTTTTTTCTCTCTTCAATGTAAAATAAAAACAATGAAAAAATGCAATATATTTTAAGGTCTTAGCACCATTATGAAGGTATGGGCTGAATCATTGTGGGCTCGATAATCTTTGCAATCTTTTTACACATTGAGTTTATGTGAAGGATTAAGGATGAGGTTTTAAATAAGTATACATAGCAGCCAGTAAAATCACTGCTATGCCTGAAATAACTGGAGCATGAAAGATAATGGAACCAGTAAATTTTATGTTATCTTTAATGCATATGTTGTTGTCCATTTTAAAAATAGATGTTTTAAGTGATGGGACTTTACAGACCTTTGTTTAGAAGCACCCTTTGTTTTTTATCCCTACAGTGTGGAAGCAGGTCATTAGACCCATTTGAGTCCACACTGACCCTCTGAAGAGCACCTGCTCAGACTTAGCCCACCCCCATGCCTCATGCTACATTTCCCATGGTTAACTCACATAACTGGCACATCCCTGGACACTATGGACAACTTTGCACGGCCAGTCCACCTAACCTGCACATTGTTGGACTGCGGGTGGAAACTGGAGCAGCTGGAGAAAACCCACCCACAGGCATGGGGAAAATGTGCAAAACACGCACACAGCCAACCCAAAACCTAGTGGCATCAGAAGCATGAGAGTGTAACCAGCTGAGTCTTGGCTGCACCAAAGACAAAGTGCGCTAAATGTCTTTTCTTTTTCTTTGTCTTGCAATCAAGTCTGTAGATAGTCTAACGATGTGACGGAGGGTAGAGGAAGACAGCTGTGCAATTAGGTCATACAGCTTAGTTGAAATTTATTTTCCATCCCCCAGATTTAGTTAATTTATTTTTTTTTAAACTGACAGGGTAGAGTTATAGAGTGATAAAGATGTAGAACATGAAAACAGACCCTTCAGTCCAGCTGGTCTATATCAGCCAGCTATCCTAAAGCAATCTAGTCCTGCTTGCTAGCATTTGGCCCACATCCCTCTAAATCCTTCCCATTCATTTACCCATCCAGATGCCTTTTTAAATGTTGTTATTGTACCAGCTTCCACCACTTCCTCTGGCAGCTCATTCCATATACACTCTGCATGAAAACATTGACCATCCCATCCCTTTTAAAATTTTTTTTCCTCTCACCTTAAACCTACGTCCTCTAGTTTTGGACTCTTTTCCTGCCCCACCCCAGGGAAAAGACTTTTCTGTTTAACGTATCCATGCCCCTCATGATTTGAAAAACCTGTATAACGTCACCACTCTGCCACTCCAGGGAAAGTTGTCCCAGTCTATTCAGCCTCCCCATGTAGCTCAAACCTTGCAGGTCGGTCAATTGGCCCTTGTGACATAGCGGCAACGTCAAGGCTAAGCAACTTACGCACTGTTGTGAAACCAGAGGAATGATTCAGAGTTTTAACTTGTCATTTCTACCATATACAACTAATATAGAAAAAATGGGACCGCATTCCTCCAGGACCGAGGGTGCTACATGTCGCACATTCTGGTCGTGAGAGACCGAATGCTCCGGTATCTTCTGCCATATGGGCAGGAGGGAAAAGCGTTTGAGTGAGGGGTGTGTGGGGTCTTCCACAATGTTCTTAGCCTTTTGGATGCAGCGTGTCATGTAAGTGTTTGTTACATGGACAGGTTGTTCCACTATAACACACGTTTCATCAGCATGAATTGGCTATAACTCAATTGATGAATTGTGGATGGTGTTTGGACAATATGAGCTGCACGGGTATAGTGCAATGTTCTATAGTGTGAAGTTGCAGATGAACACAACTGTCACATTACAGCAGAATAACCTGCATCCTGGAAAACACTTGCGTTTGTCCCAGCATTCCTAACTTCCCAAATGAAAAATGTGACCTGAAATAGTGTAAGAAAGTGATTCACAGGTAGATTTTTATTTGCAACTAAGCAAACCATTTATCACTTGTGCAAGTCCTCTGTTCATTCACACATTAAAGACCTCGATGAAATTGTTTTCCATTTGCAAACATTTGATTCAATTGGAGGAGATTGCTGTCCATGCACCAGACTGCCTTATACTGCTGATGTAATCCATGGAGAAAGTGAGGACTGCAGATGCTGGAGATCAGAGCTGAAAATGTGTTGCTGGAAAAGCGCAGCATGTCAGGCAGCATCCAAGGAGCAGGAGAATCGACGTTTCGGGCATGAGCCCTTCCTCAGGAATCCATGCCCTCACTGAACTGGATTTGGCATTCCTGATGCAGGTCCCACCCACTGCTAGAAAAACTAGTGGCAGTCGCGACCCAAGTAATTGCCTGTCAGGCATCTTTTGTGGCTAGCCTCTGGTCGTCTTTGGGATTTATTTTGAGTTATGTCTCTATCAGCACACCTTTTAAGAGACATGCTCGTGGTATCATAGCATGTGTCCTGACACTAGAATGATCTTAAATTCCATCTTAATGATTCCCTACAGTGTGGAAACAGGCCCTTCGGCCCAACAAGTCTACACCGACCTTCCGAAGAGTAACCCCCCCCTCCTCCCCCTCCTCTGACTAATGCACCTAACAACTATGGTCAATTTAGCATGGTCAATTCACCTGACCTGCACATCTTTGGATTGTGGGAGGAAACTGGAGTGCCCGAGGAAACCAACGCAGACACGGGGAGAATGTGCAAACTCCACACAGACAGTCGCCCAAGGCTGGAATCAAACCTGGGACCCTGGTGCTGTGAGGCAGCAGTGCTAACCACTGAGCCACCATGCTGCTCAGTGGTGAGCACGTGAAGCTTGATGTGCTAATGGGGTATGCTGCTCTTTATAACCTCAGTTTAGCTCAGACACTGTTCCTGTGAATGGTATGCAACAGCCAGATGCAATACTTGTTGGATTCTTCGATGAACAATCGCCACGCCTAGTTGCTTTCATTATGAGGGATAACAAAAGCATTGTCGCATCAAATGAAAATACTTTGCTGGAGGGCCAAAGCCGCATCATCCAGTGGTGAAAATCCCACCAGAGGGTCACTAAAACAGCACCACCTGAGTTGGTGGCTGTTGTTGGAACTACAGTGAGGCCTTCACCAGAGATTATTGTAGGATCCTGACAGAGAGGTGAGTTGAGGGAGGGATAGAGTTTGCATGAAGGGGGTTGCAGACGAGATGGGGAAGGAGGGAAGTTGAATGCCAGGCCATTAGACCCGTTGTCACAACCTTGTGTCACCTACCATGATCTGTTGCCAGCAATGCTTCAGTTCACCACCTCTCACTCTGACTCACAAGAATACATTAGACAAAGTTATGGGATGGTGTGGTCTGTGCTATTCTGAGAGGACAGTCGCTTTAATGAAGCCCCTTCCTCTCATTAATCACTACAATTTCAGAAAATAAAACCCGTTAAGTATAGTAGTTATGTGTAGAGTTCATATGTCACATTTAAAGTGCTTGAGCCATAAAAGATACTCAACCTCTGACCTCCCAAACTTGAGTTGTGTTTGGGGCAAAAAAATGTTGAAATTCAGAATTGTACATCTCTGCATATTGTACTAAAATACACTCTCTTGGAACAAAAACTTCCAGCTCGGCGAACAGAATCTCTTGGTGTAGTTTCTTTTTACATGTATTAAATTAGTCTCCACTCAACTGCTTGTAAGATAAATTAATTTGACTTGCTGACTGAATAGATTATGTTAAAAATAGATTTTCTGATATTTTTGGTGCGAAATGCACCAATGAAAGCTCAGTTACATTAGTACTCTGAAAAGTCATGACCTTGCTAGATAAGCATCTTATTAATAAAGAATCCCTACAGTATGGAAGCAGGCCATTTGGTCCATCAAGTCCACACCAACCCTTCAAAGGGCATTTCACCGAAACCCACCACACCCCCTAACCTAGCATTTACCATGGCCAATCCACCTTGCTTCCACACCCCTGGACACTATATGAGTAATTTACCATGGCCAATCCTCCAAACCTGCACATCTTTGAATTGTGGGAGGAAACTGAAGCACCCAGAGGAAACCCGCCTAGACACTGGGAGAATGTTCAAAGTCCCCACAGACAGTTGCCCAAGGGTGGAATCAAACCCAGGTCCTTGTTGCTGTGAGGCAGCAGTGCTAACCATTGAGCCACTGTACTGCCCCAGATGAGGTTGTTACTGTTGACGGAGACATTGTGACATTGCAAGCCAAACATTACAATTTCAGTGGTTTGGATTCTTGGTTCAAGTCTGCAGCGACGGCAAAATCCATGCCACCTTTGGTTTGTAGCTGATGCTGCTGTTCCAGGGATTTGAACTGTGCTTTAATCTGACTGGCATTTAGTTGTCAGGTTTGGCAGGATTTTTTGTCCACCAGTAAGTACATCTGCTGAGAGCTGGTGAACAATGGGCAGGGGAAAACTGAATGTTGGGATTGAATTGTAGTGGTAAAGTGTTAATATGAACCTCCTCCAACTCTACTACAACCCTGTCCAAGTTCTGCTGTCCTGTACACCCTCCTATTCCTTGGCACTCCCATTGGTGGCTATGCTCTCTCTCATTTATGCTTCGAGCTCGGAGATTACCTCCTCTAACACCCTCTTTTTATGATATTTAAAACCTACCTCTGACCAAGCTTTTGGTCATTTGTCCTAATCTTTCCTTTTCCTTCGTATTATATTTTGTCATTCGAAGGAAGATTAGGTCATTTTGCTCTGTTAAACAAGCTATGTAAGTGTAAATTAGGTTGGCGAGCAAAAGACATCAATATTGAAAAAGGTGATGATGACAGCATGACTGTAAATGAGAGGAGAGCTGAATAATACCCATTTGAAAAAAATTTAATAAAGAGTTCCATTCTTTTTAAAGACTATTTTTGTGCCCACAGGAAATTTGTATCTGATATTTTGTATGCAAAATTTGTGTAAGTACAGATGTCAGCTTGCATTTCAAAGCTGATCTTGAACTTATACCTAGATTGGCATATTTGCCTGTTCATATCCTGTGAGGTATTTTTGATAACTTGGAAGTCAATAGGATTAAACGAAGCAAATAGCACGCTCTCTGGTGTAGTTTGAACATTGCGCTACAATGTAGATTAAATTCCCTACAGTATGGAAACAGGCCCTTCGGCCCAACAAGTCCACACCGACCTTTCGAAGAGTGACCTACCCAGACTCATTCCACTACATTTACCCCTGACTAATATGCCTAACACTATGGACAATTTGGCATGGCCAGTTCACCTGACCTACACAACTTTGGATTGTGGGAGGAAACCGGAGCACCCGGAGGAAACCCATGCAGACATGGTGAGAGTGTGCAAACTCCACACGGTCACCCAAGGCAGGAATCCAACCCGGGTCCCAGGCGCTGTGAGGCAGCAGTGCTAACCACTGAGCCATCATGCCGCCCAGGCTGCCTTGGAGGAGATCTTCTTATTAAGTTAAACTCTCACCTAATTGAGAACATGGTGTCTTCAGTACAATAAGACTTTACGGATGACTGTGTCTTGTCTTGTTCTGGTTTTCCTGATGCCACCTGGCTTGCTGTGTTTTTCCTGCCTCCTGCTTGTCTACCTTCTGAGGCCTAAAGCAAATAATTAAGCTCTGAAGACCACACACAGAAAAGTTGCTCAACTCAGACCTTCAATACTTGGGATATAGTGGGGGAAAGATAAGGAAATGTAGGGTTTATAATCCCATTGAAACAAAGTTACAGAAAGGCAATGTCAAAGATAGAGCCATAGAGATGTACAGCATGGAAACAGACCCTTCGGTCCAACCCGTCCATGCCGAACAGATATCCCAACCCAATCTAGTCCCACTTACCAGCACCCGGCCCATATCCCTCCAAACCCTTCCTATTAATACACCCACCCAAATGCCTCTGAAATGCTGTAATTGTACCAGCCTTCACCACTTCCTCTGGCAGCTCATTCTATACACGTACCACCCTCTGCATGAAAACGTTGCCCCTTAGGTCTCTTTTACATCTTTCCACCCTCACCCTAAACCTATGCTCTCTAATTCTGGATTCCCCGACCCCAGGGAAAAGACTTAGTCTATTTATCGTATCCATACCCCTCATAATTTTGTAAACCTCTATAAGGTCACCCCTCAGCCTCCAACACTCCAGGGAAAACAGCCCCAGCCTGTTCAGCCTCTCCCAGTAGCTCAGATCCTCCAACCCTGGCAACATCCTTGTAAATTTTTACTGAACTATTTCAAGTTTCACAACGTCTTTCCGATAGGAAGGAGACCAGAATTGCATGCAACATTCCAACAGTGGCCTAACCAATGTCCTGTACAGCCGCAACATGACCTCCCATCTCCTGTACTCGATACTCTGACCAAGAAAGGAAAGCATACCAAACGCCGCCTTCACTATCCTATCTACCTGCGACTCCACATTCAAGGAGCTATGAACCTGCACTCCAAGGTCTCTTTGTTCAGCAACACTCCCTAGGACCTTACCATTAAGTGAATAAGTCCTGCTAAGATTTGCTGTCCCAAAATGCAGCACCTCGCATTTATCTGAATTAAACTCCATCTGCCACATCTCAGCCCATTAGCCCCATCTGGTCCAGATCCTGTTGTAATCTGAGGTAACCCTCTTCGCTATCCACTGCACGTCCAATTTTGGTGTTATCTGCAAACTTACTAACTCTACCTCTTATGCTCGCATCCAAATCATTTACGTAAATGACAAAAAGTAGAGGGCCCAGCACCGATCCTGTGGCACTCCACTGGTCACAGGCCTCCTGTCTCAAAAACAACCCTCCACCACCACCCTCTGTCTTCTACTTTTGAGCCAGTTCTGTATCCAAATGGCTAGTTCTCCCTGTATTCCATGAGATCTAACCTTGCTAATGAGCTCCCAATGGGAACCTTGTCGAACGCCTTACTGAAGTCCATAAAGATCACATCTACTGCTCTGCCCTCATCAATCCTCTTTGTTACTTCTTCAAAAAACTCAATCAAGTTTGTGAGACATGATTTCCCACGCACAAAGCCATGTTGACTAGCCCTAATCAGTCCTTGCCTTTCCAAATACATGTACATCCTGTCCCTCAGGATTCCCTCCAACAACTTGCCCACCTCCGAGGTCAGGCTCATTGGTCTATAGTTCCCTCTTGTCCTTACCACCCTTCTTAAACAGTGGCACCACGTTAGCCAATCTCCATTCTTCCGGCACCTCACCTGTGACTATCAATGATACAAATATTTCAGCCAGAGGCCCAGCAATCACTTCTCTAGCTTCCCACAGAGTTCTCGGGTACACCTGATCAGGTCCTGGGGATTTATCCACCTTTTAACCATTTCAAAACATCCAGCACTTCTTCCTCTGTAAAATTGGACATTTTTCAAGATGTCACCATCTTATTTCCCTACAGTCTATATCTTCCATATCCTTTTCCACAGTAAATACTGATGCAAAATATTCATTTAGTATCTCCCCCATTTTTTGGTGGCTTCACACAAAGGCCGCCTTACTGATCTTTGAGGGGCCCTATTCTCTCCCGAGTTACCCTTTTGTCCTTAATATATTTGTAAAAACCCTTTGGATTCTCCTTAATTCTACTTGCCAATGCTATCTCGTGTCCCCATTTTGTCCTCCTGATTTCCCTCTTAAGTATACTCCTACTTTCTTTATACTCTTCTAA
>NC_057740.1:30835648-30836065 GCF_004010195.1 Chiloscyllium plagiosum
GTCATCCAGCATTCCCTATACCTACCAGCCTTCCCTTTCACCCTGACAGGAATATACTTTCTCTGGATTCTTGTTATCTCATTTCTGAAGGCTTCCCATTTTCCAGCCGTCCCTTTTACCTGTAAACATCTGCCTCCAATCAGCTTTCAAAAGTTCTTGCCTAATACTGTCAAAATTGGCCTTTCTCCAATTTAGAACTTCAATTTTTAGATATGGTCTATCCTTTTCCATCACTAGTTTAAAACGAATAGAATTATGGTCGCTGGCCCCAAAGTGCTCCCCCACTGACCCCTCAGTCACCTGCCCTGCCTTATTTCCCAAGAGTAGGTCAAGGTTTGCATCTTCTCTAGTAGATACATCCACATACTGAATCAGAAAATTGTCTTGTACACACTTAACAAATTCCTCTCCATCTAA
>NC_057740.1:30836476-30837181 GCF_004010195.1 Chiloscyllium plagiosum
ACTGGGAGTAATCCAGATATTACTACCCTTGAGGACCTCCTTTTTAAATTTCTGCCTAACTCTCTGTAATTACTCTTCAGAATCTCAACCTTTTCCCTTCCAATGTCATTGGTTCCAATGTGGACAATGACCTCCTGCTGGCCCCTCTCCCCCGTGAGAACATTCTGCACCCTCTCGGAGACATCCTTGATGCTGACACCAGGGAAACAACACACCATTCTTCTTTTTCTCTGCTGGCCACAGAAACATCTGTCTGTACCTCTGACTACAGAATCCCCTAACAGAATTGATCTCTTGGAAGCTGACGTACCCCTCGTTGCATTAGAGCCAGTCTCAACACTAGAAACTTGAGTGTTCGTGCTACGTTCCCCTGAGAATCCATCACCCCCTACATTTTCCAAAACAGCATACCTGTTTGAAATGGGTACATCCACAAAAGACTCCTGCACTAGCTGCCTACCTCTCTTACCCTTCCTGGAGTTAACCCATCTATGTGACTGTATCTGAAACTTTCCCCCCTTCCTATAATTGCCATCCATCACATGCTGTTGCAAATTCCTCATCGCTACTATCTGTGTCTCCAACCGATCCACTCGATCTGATCAGATTTGCATCCAACAGCATTTATGGCAGATATAATCTGCAATAACCCTTAAACTCTGTTTCAACTCCCACATCTGACAAGAAGTACGTATCCCTGCAAAG
>NC_057740.1:30837681-30866529 GCF_004010195.1 Chiloscyllium plagiosum
TGTGCATTCTGTACTGACAGTCTTTTATCAATCAGCCAACAGGATATGCCACTTGGTATCATTCAGCTAACTTGTACTCCCAGCATTTATTTACATTGCAGTTGCTATTTCCGGGACACAGTGACAATACTCCTGTCTCAAAATGACCTTGCCTAAAAGGTGAAGCACAAAAAAAATCAAAATATATTTTGACATGTCGAGCGTATTAATGGATTTGCAGATCCTCTCATCCTCTTTCCCAGCAATTTCCCCTCCCCTTGCCAAAACCATTGACCGATTACACTCTACAATATGTTTGCTATATCCATGTTTTGCAGTAAAACAGCTTAATTTCTTTGGATATGATGTTCCCTTTGTCTTGATATTTATTGTGAAATTCATGATTTTTTTTTGAAAAGTCATTTTTGTGAAGTATGTTTGTAAATGAGTCTTAAAGTACAACCCAAAATTGAAATACCAAAGATGCTGAAGATCTCAGCTGTTTCCATATTTGATGTTTTTGCTTTACTTGGCACGCAGGAAGCTCTCAGGATTAGATGAAATGCTGCTTTTGCATCCTGCTGAAATTTAATTATCCAGTGACTTCAGTGGAGACTGAAAGTGGGAAAGGTGTGAAGCCAGTCCCACCAATTTTCCAGTGGACTGGTTAGGTTAAAATTTAATCCCATTTGTAGTTCAGTCAGTGGCTGTGGCAATGCCTCAGGATGGCTGTCAAATCCAAGGGACTAGTTGCAAGGCATGCCATTCATTATCTAGCTAAAGCCTGGTGAATTTGTGTCCCTTTCTAGGGGTGGGAGTTCAAATGCCTCTCCTCACACTTGCTTTGTGGTACAGTGGTAGTGTCCACACCTCTGGGTTAAATCCCACCTGTTGCAGAGTTGACGTAACATACTGAATTGTATGATCTACTGTCACTTGTATTTTACAGTGAATAATATAGTCAAGTACAATCTGAATGGTTGACTAAAATTACATTGACTGCAAATTCCTTCTCATGGAGAAGAAGCTGGTTGATACCTAAAATATACTTTCCTTGCTTAGCTTGTTTCTTTTTGTACGAAAAATTGAGAGAAACCAGTGCAACATATTAACTACGTCAAGTATTAGAAAAAAACACAAACGTTGAAGTAATAAAGGCTAGTCAGCTCAAGAAGAAAGGGGGAGAATAGGGAGAATTTTATTCCAGTATAAAATCCAAACAGTGCATGGCTAAATGCTGAGTTCAGTCTTCAGACTAGAGGGTTGAGGAAAAATCCTGAGTATTTGACTAAAGCTTTGAGAACAATCTATGTGAGAAAAGTGTGATGCCAATGAATCATCGTGGAATCCCTACAGTGTGGAAACAGGCCATTCGGCCCAAAAATCCACTTCGACTCTCCAAACAACATCCCACCCAGACTCAGCCCATCCCTGTAACCCTGCATTTCCCATTGCTAATCCATCTACCTACATGTCCCTGGACACTATCGGCAATTTAGCATGACCAATCCACCTAACTTGCACATCCTTACACTGTGTGACTGAACCGGGACACCTGGAGGAAACCCACACAGACACAAGGAGAAAGTGCAGACAGTCACCCGAGGCTGGAATTGAACCGGAGTCCCTGGTGAGGTGAAACAGCAGTGCTAACTACTGAGCCACTCTAAATGGCTGAGGTCAGAGTGGAAATGGAAGGGGGTTTTGAAGTGGTAAGTCACAGGTGACATGATGTCATAATGCGAGTAGTTTCTAAATCTGCAATTAATGTCTCCACTTTATGTAGAATTGTGGTATCCTATAATTTTGTACAGTAGATTAGAAAAGTTGGATGTTCTCTCAATGAAAGAGGCTTTAGGGCCTTGGATAGTTGTGTGTGAGAAATTTCTCTGCTCCTGAAATCTTTGGCATTGACCACCTCTTCTTTGGCTTATCTCCCATGTCTACACAAGGGTTTTGTTCCTGTGCTCTCAATCACTTGTGTTCTCCATACTGCCATCCTTGGCTCCCTCATTGCTTGTTGAAATGCCACTCTATCGCTTGCCAGCCAGTGCTAACACTGATGCTTCATTTCAGCTGAATGTCACCAAATTAGTCCAAGTCCTTACTACTTGTACCCATCCAACTCTAAATGTAGCAACACAAATTTATTATTCCCCACTCATTGCCCAGATGCATATGGTAATAATCTGTGCTCGAGCTGAAGTTGCAAAACTCCAATTCTACTGTTATTTTTGCCAGTCTTTTTTATTAGAGACAATAAAACTGCAGATGCTGGAATCCAGGGTAGACAAACAAGAGGCTGGGAAAGCATAGCAAACCAGGCAGCATCAGGAGGTTAAGAACTCAACTTTTCAGGTGTAACCCTTCTTCAGGAAGGGGGTAGGTAGAAGGGGAGCTACAGGTAAAAGGGGAGGGGGGAGGCAGGCAGGTTGGTAAGGTGGGGATAGGTGAAGATTGGTAGAGGGTACGACCTGGTTTGTCAATGAGAGGAATGCATTGGTAGGTGGCTAAGAGAAATGGAAGGGAAGGGGAGGGGCTGGATAGGGAGTTGGGATGAGAATGTGTATTGGGAATGGATTAACAAGGTGGAAAAGCATTTATTATGTAGAGCCATTTAACAATATTGGAAACATTCAGTATGTAAGGTTAGTTAACAAGATGAAAAGTATTCATTATGTGAAGCCAGTTAAGGTTAAGAACATTCATTGTGTAACAGTAGATGGCTTAATCTTTACTGTTGATGCTCGCTGATTGTAATGGTGACTGAATCAATATCTATGTTACCTAACTTGGATGCTCCTCCCTGTGAAGTGACTATATAATTCATTAACAAACTGCTATTCCAGAGAAGACCGTGAACTCATGTCCCTGTGCACATGGGCAATCATTCTCTCTCCCTTCAGGCCTGGAATAAAGATGAAGGAGGTAAAGACATACTGGATAGGGAGTTGGGATGAGAATGTGTATTGGGTATGAGCAAGTAAAGGTTTTGAGTTTTATGAAATGAGAGGTTCAGCTGAGCATGATGCAGATCAGATAAGAACTTGCAATTAACAATGGGGTGCTGGAGGCAAGGTAATGGATTAACAAGGTGGAAAAGCATTTATTATGTAGAGCCATTTAACAATATTGGAAACATTCAGTATGTAAGGTTAGTTAACAAGATGAAAAGTATTCATTATGTGAAGCCAGTTAAGGTTAAGAACATTCATTGTGTAACAGTAGATGGCTTAATCTTTACTGTTGATGCTCGCTGATTGTAATGGTGACTGAATCAATATCTATGTTACCTAACTTGGATGCTCCTCCCTGTGAAGTGACTATATAATTCATTAACAAACTGCTATTCCAGAGAAGACCGTGAACTCATGTCCCTGTGCACATGGGCAATCATTCTCTCTCCCTTCAGGCCTGGAATAAAGATGAAGGAGGTAAAGACATACTGTGTCCCTGAGTGTTTTGCTTCAACTCGGGGGGGAGGGGAGGAGGGAGGGGGTTGGTGGTGGTGGTGGGAGGCAACTTGACAACAGGGGGATAGGAAGTTAATACTTTCGTTAATTTGTTCACTGTTAGAGTTAGATAAACAAATTTATCACTTGTTGATTTTAGAGTGAGTGTCAGGGATTTACTTTAGTTAACCACTAGAAGTTGCTGAAGAACAGGTCACAGCACTTTTCACGTGTTTTTTTTTACAGATTATAGTGTGAGGCGCTCATCTTTGGGTGTTTAGATTTTAGTTTTCAAGAGAGGGGTCATCCTCCACTTTATAACACTTGTCACCGCCATTACAAAAAGGTCACCTGTTTAACAACATTTTTAGAAATTTATCTTAACAACAAAGATTTTAAGAAAGCACAAGCCCCAAATTGCGCTCTCATTTCTGTAGTAACCAGTTATAGATGTGAGTTCGCAGGATCCCATCAGATTCAAGAATCATGTTCTGCAATTATGCAGTGTAAGCATTCTAGCTTTTCATTGCTAAAAGTCAATGAATGCAAAATGCAATCATTTAAAGTAAAAGGTTAAAGTATTGGTCAGAGTTATTTGTAAACTTCTGGGAATTTACGTTTTCACTGAAATTTGTGACTAAGTTGAACTTCTGAGTTCCGTCAAGCCCTGATATCCAACCTGGAGAAACAGATCCAAAGTTGGCAATTTGTTATTCAAACAGATGCACATTACTGCATGATATATATCAGAAATCTATTGGGGGGGTGGAAGTGGTGGCAGTGAAGAAGTAAATGATCGGAGTCTATGAAATACAGTCAACTGGTGATTTGGAAGCCCACCGAAACAGGTCTTGCACACTTTCAGAGCCAGTTTGTAGGGTTTAACATTCCAATCCTCTAATGGTGAGCAAATTAACTAAACTATTAACAAATAGAATAAATCCCTTCTAACTACTGACTATTCCTGAAAATAAAACAAGATTCTACTGGTATGCTGTTCCAATAAATACAAGTCTAACTTCTATCAAAAACATAGAATTTAATCTTCAAATTACAATTAGGTTACATGTCTTCCAAAGCATTCTGTGCCTTCTTCTCTTGAGTCTTCTCTCAGGAGTGCCTCTTCCGCCAATTCTTCATTTTTGGTACCGTTATTATTTAGATGCTGCTTTCTCTAATACATAGGAGAAAGTGAGGACTGCAGATGCTGGAGATCAGAGCTGAAAATGTGTTGCTGGAAAAGCGCAGCAGGTCGGGCAGCATCCAAGGAACAGGAGAATTGACGTTTTGGGCATAAGCCCTTCTTCAGGAATGAAGAAGCCCTCCTCTAATACATAGATGACTGAGAAACCAATGATTAACTTTCAAGAGCTGAGGGCCATTAGCTCTGGCGGGTGGCAGCTAGCTCTGGAGTCTCAGTCCCACTATCCCTTTTGTAGAATCTTAAAATCCCTACAGTGTGGAATGAGGCCCTTCAGCCCAACAAGTTCACACTGATCCTCAAAGAATAACCCACCCAGACCCATTCTCCTACCCTACATTTACCCCTGACTAATGCACCTAACCTACACATCCCTGAACATTCTGGGCAATTTAGCATGGCCTATTCACCTAACCGGCACATTTTTAGATTGTGGGAGGAAACTGGAACACCCAAGGAACAAAGAACATTACAGCGCAGGGACAGGCCCTTCAGCCCTCCAAATCTGCACCGATCCATATCGTCTATCGAAACCTACTGTGTATTTTTTAAGGATTTGTATCTCTTTCCTCCCCGCCCATTCATGTATCTGTCTAGATACATCTTAAATAATACTATCGTTCCTGCCCGCACAACATTCGCTGGCAAAGCATTCCAGGTACCCACCATCCTCTACATAAAGAGTTTTTCTCCTAGAATTCCCCTAAACGTTTCCCCTCTCACTTTGAACTCATTATCCCTAGTAATTGAGTCCTCCATTCTAGGAGGACGTTTCTTGCTATTCACCCTGTCTACAACTCTCATGATTTTGTAAGCTTCAATCACGTCTCCCCTCAACCACCTCCTTTCAAATGAAAATAATCCTAATCTACTCAACCTGACCTCATAGCTGGTATCCTCCATACCAGGGAACATCCTGGTGAACCTCCTCTGCACCCTCTCCAAAACATCCACATCCTTTTGGTAATGTGACGACCAGAACTGTACGCAGTATTCCAAATGAGGCTTAACCAAACCATATACAATTATAACATGACCTGCCAACACCCGTCCGATGAAGGAAAGCATGCCGTATGCCGCCTTGACCACTCTACTGACCTGCATTGCCGCTTTCAAGGAAAAATGGACCAGAACACCCAGATCTCTCTGTACATCAGTTTTCACCAGGACTTTTCCATTTACTGTAAAGTTCGTTATGGAATTGCATCTTCCAAAATGCATCACCTCTCATTTGTCCACATGAATCCATCTGCCATTTCTCTGTCCAGCTTTCCAATCTAGCTATATTCTGCTGTATTCTCACAGTCCCCTTCACTATCTGCTGCTCCACCAGTCTTAGTGTCATCTGCAAACTTGCTAATGAGGCAACCTACACCTTCCTCAAAATCATTTATGTATATCACAAACAACAATGGTCCCAGTATGAATCCCTGTAGGACACCACTGGTCACAGATCACCATTTTGAGAAGCTCTCTCACACTACTACTCTCTGTCTCCTGTTCCTAACCAGTTCTTTATTCATCTAGCTCGAACACCCTGGACCCCATGCGACTTCACCTTCTTCATCAGCCTACCATAGGGAACCTTATTAAATGCCTTACTAAAGTCCATGTATACGACATCTACATGCCTTCTCTCATCACTCAACTTTGTCACCTCTTCAAAGAATTCTATTAGGTTTGTAAGACATGACCTTCTCTCCACAAAACCATGCTGCTGATGAGCCATTTTCTTTCAAATGGGTATATATCCTATCCTTAGTATCTTCTCCAGTAGCTTCCCTACCACTGATGTCAGGCTCTCAGGTCTGTAATTACCTGGGTTATCCCTGCTACCTTCTTAAACGAAGGGACAACGTTAGCAATTTTCCACTCCTCTGGGACCTCTCCCATTTCCAAAGATACTGCAAAGGTATCCGTTAAAGCCCCAGCTATTTCCTCTCTTGCTTCCCTCAGTAACCTGGGATAGATCCCATCTGGTCCTATGGACTTGTCCACCTTAATGCCTTTGAGAATACACAACGCTTCCTCCCTCCTTATGCTGACTTGACCTAGAGTAATCAAAGATCTATCCCTAACCTCAACATCTGCATGTTCCTCTCCTCAGTGAATACTGATGCAAAGTACTCATTAAGAATCTCACCCGTTTTCTCTGGCTCCATGCATATCTTTCCTCCTTGGTCCTTAAGTGGGCCAACCCTTTCCCTCGTTACCCTCTTGCTCATTATAGATGAATAAAAGGCCTTGGGGTTTTCCTTAACCCTGCTCGCTAAGGATTTCTCAGGACCTCTTTTAGCCTTCTCAATTCCTCATTTCAGATTGGTCCTATATTCCCGATGTTCTTCCAAAGCTTCACCTGACTTCAGTTGTTCAGACCTTATATAACACATCCTTTTTCCTCTAAGCTAGTCTCTCAATTTTACCTCTCATCCATGGTTCCCTAATCTTGCCATTTCTATCCCTCATTTTCACAGGAACATATCTCACCTAAACTCTAATCAACCGCTTTTTAAAAGCCTCCCACATATTGAATGTGAATTTCCCTTCAAACAACTGTTCCCAATCAACATTCCCCAGCTCAGCCAAATTTTGGTATAGTTGGCCTTCCCCCAATTTTGTACTCTTCCTTTAGGGCCACTCTTGTTTTTGTTCATGAGTAAACTAAAACTTATGGAATTATGATCACTATTCCCAAAGTAATCCCCCACTGAAACTTCAAACACCTGGCTGGGCCCATTTCCTAACCTCAGGCCTAGTATGTTGGGCTACCTACACACTGTTCTGGAAAACCATACTGGATGCTCCTTTCAAATTCTGCTCCATCCATTCCTCTCTCACTCAGTGAATCCCAGTCCAAGTTGGGAAAATTTAACATCTCCTATCACCACCACCCTGTTGCTTCTACATCTTTCAGTGATCTCTCTACATATTTGTACCTCTATCTCACGTTCACTGTTGGGAGGCCTGCAATACAGCCCCAGCATTATTACCCCACCCTTGCTATTTCTGAGCTCTGCCCATTTTGCCCCACTGCTCGAGTCTCTCATGGTGCCCTCCTTCAGCACAGCTGTGATATTCTCTCTGAGCAATAATGCAACTCCTCCATCCCTTTTATCTCCCTCTCTTTCCTGCCTGAAGCATCGATATCCTGGGCCGTTTAGTTGCCAATCATGCCCTTCCCTCAACCAAGTCTCAGTAATTGCAATAACATCATACTCCCAGGTACTAATCCAAGACCTAAGTTCATCTGCCTTACCTACTATTTGCATTAAAACAAATGCACCTCAGACCACCAGTCCTTCTGCATTCATCTGCTGCCTCCTGCCTACTCTTCCCCTTAGTTACGCTGACTTCATTATCTAGTTCCTTCTATGCTTTAATTACTACCTCCTACCTGTCCACTAACCACCTCATTTGGTTCCCATACCCCTGCCACATTAGTTTAAAGTCGAGAGTTTTGGAAAAGTACAGCAGGTCAGGCAGCATCTGAGGAGCAGGAGAATCAACGTTTCGGGCAAAAGCCCTTCATCAGGAATGACTCTAATCTCCAGCATCTGCAGCCCTCACTTTTGCCACATTAGTTGAAACTCTCCCCAACAGCATTAGCAAAAGCATCCCCAAGGACGTTCGTTCCAGTCTGGCCCAAGTGTAGACCATCCAATTTGTAGTTGTCACACCTCCCCCCAGAACCGGTCCAATGTCCCAAATCTCTGAACCCTGCCCTCCTGCAACATCTCTCAAGCCATGCATTCAGCCTGAATATTCTGTCATTCCTACTCTGACTTGCACGTGGCACTGGTAGCAATCCTGAGATTATTACCTCTGAGGTCCCACTTTCTAATTTGGTTCCTAACTCCCTAAATTCTTTGTATAGGCCCTCATCCCATTTTTTGCCTATATCATTGGTGCCTACATGCACTACCACAACTGGCTGTTCACCCTCCCCCTTGAGAATTTTCTGCAGTCAATCTGAGACATTCCTGACCCATGCACCTGGGAGGCAACATACCATTTTTTTCGACCACTGAACCACCTATCTACTCCCCTTACAATTGAATCCCCTATGACTGTAGCCCTTCCACTCTTTCGCGCCCTTCTGTACAGCAGAGCCAGCCTTGGTGGCTACTGCTGTCTTTCCTGGTGAGTCATCTCCTCCAACAGTACCCAAAACAGTATTCCAGCTTTGGATGGAGATGACAGCAGGGGACACCTGCACTGCCTTCCTGTTCCTTCTCTGCCTTTTGGTCACCCATTCTCTTTCTCCCTCAGCAATCCTAATCTATGATGTGACCAATTCACTAAACGTGTTATTCACGACACCCTCAGCATGGCATATGCTCCAAAGTGAGTCCATCTGCAGCTGCAGAGCCGTCATGTGGTCTAACAGGAGCTGCAACTGGACACACTTTTTGCAAATGAAGGACCCAGGGACATCAACCATGTCCCTGAGCTCTCACATTGAGCAAGAGGAGCATAACACGGTTTTGAGATTTCCTGCCACTTTTAATCTTAAGCTTTACCTCAGTTGAGACTAAAGTTACAAAAAAGAAGTTTTTTTTAAACTTACCAAAATGCTTACCGGAACATACCACAGAGTAAGAGGAGGAGGGTGGGTGGTAGTGTCTCGGGTCCAGCCACTGCCTGAACATATCAGCTTTTTAAACGGTTTGTTTACCTTCCTGGCAGCCCCCTGGTCCTCGTTCTCTCCACTTTCGCTGCAATTAAAAGGAAACCCACACAAACACAGGGCAAATGTGCAAACTCCACACAGACAGTCACCCTGAGGCTGGAATCGAACCTGAGTCCCTGGCGCTATGAGGCAGCAGTGCTAACCACTGAGCCCCATGCCACTTCTTTTCTGATGACATAATAATATTTCTTACATATGATTAGTCCAATGTTGTCAAAACCATCAGATTTAAATTAGGTTTTTGGTATCTAAGTGCCTGGTTCAAATTGATTGCCTAAATTCAAAGCCTGTTGCCTTGGAAGAAAATGCAGCTGAGACTGCTAACTGCATGGCCTTTCTATACAAATATTTCAGTTCAAGCTCTCTATGTACTGGCAAACTAACGCTGCTGCTCAGATATGCATTTTTTAAAATCTCTAAGCATACAAAAAAATGCCATCTTTTACAAAGGACCACACAATGCTTTCCCCATTTTACAATTTTACAAACACCAAATTCTAGCTTCCTGTCTCTCAATCTACAACTACTCTACCCAACTTTGCAATGCAAACTGTTAGGAGTGGGGAGCTTTCTAACTGTTTTATCCTTCCTGCTCCACTGTAATTTGTTGACGGAGGCCAATTTTAGCATGTCTGCACAATACAAACCAGAGATGAACTTGATCAAGATTCCATATTGTAAACTGAACAGTGTATTTAACAATTGAGAAACTGGACTAGCAAGCAAACGTACTGGTACAGAAGTCTTAGATCATTTTCAATGGAGAATGTGAAGCAATGTCTAGGTGACATAGATGTAGGAGCATAGCTTACAAAGAAGGAAACTTGTGATGAGAATATTTAATTGCCAAATCTTTCGTCATATCAACGGAGGCACTCCTGCCTCCTCTCAGGAATTAATGACTATGAGATGGACAGAGAGTTCTTGTTTCCAGTCTGATTTTTTTTCCCCCAAAGTGAATTTTATTTCCGCAAATGTGGTTCTGTTCTTGATTTGTTAATTATACTGAAATGTGATCCCTTCATTGACAGTCAGGATATGTTGCCTCACTGCTCACGGCTTGAACCTTTCCAGCCTTGTTGCATTACAGCATCAGCAATTTTCTTCTGATGCTAAGGAAAAGTTACATCCTTCTCTTAGGACTTCCGACTGAATGAGAAGGTGGAAAATTGTTAAAAATTTGAAGAAAAATGTGTGGGAATTCACAGTAGATCTAATGGATCAAGTAAAGACAAACCCAAGGTTAACAACTCTGGTGCAGATTCTTTGTCCGAACGGATTTTCCTTCAACACGTTTTCATTCATATTGTCTCAGGTCATACATATATTTAAGAATAGATTCCTTTTGAATCCTCCCAACAATGGCCTAGTGATTGCCAGCACTGGCTGGGTAATGGTATCAGAGGTTCTGAGATTAAATTCTTTGTTAATGCTGGTCTTAACAGAAGAAGCATCAAGGTTAGATGAAGGTAACAATTAATATGCCAAGTCTCTTTCTCCAGATTGGCAGGAAAGGAGAAATATTGGCTGCGATAGCAAGTGAATGGAAAATATTAATCCTTTGTTGCACCAGTTGACTATGTAACTAGGTTGCTTGAAACAATTAAAGCCAAAACATGGGGTCTTACGAAGAGTTATAGAAGCCTGAGGCTTTAATCCAATTGCAGATTTTATGTTTAATCAGGGCATGTGCATGCACCTCCTAACTCCTTCCACAACCCAAACCCAGGTCAATCAAAACCTGAAGCACTGTCAAGTCTATCTTCCTTGCAGTTATACTTTATTTTCTATTGTGTCCTGCTTATTTTCTATGGGTCTGCAGGATTGGAAAAGACAGTCTTTCGTGCACTTACCTTGTGGATGACGGACCCTGAAAGCTGAGCTCCCAAATCTACCCGTATCAGGTGTATGCATTAGTGGGAAGGTGCATCATATTATAGATTTCCCACTCATCTTGTTGCTGATAAAGACACAGGTTTGGTCACCTTAATTGGCTTAGAACCATCACCGAAATCAGTTTTGTTCCTGGATGCAAGAAGTTTTTTTTTTCTCTCTGGGTTCTCCAGGCATAAGATTAAACCAACTTGATGTGAATTTCTTGCATTTTTTTCTCAAATTACTCCAGAGTTAACCATAGCCCATGATCTCATAACACAGCAATCAGATCGACTTTATCAAAGTCATCTTCTAACGTATTTTAAAAAATTTGCATCTGCTCATTGCTTAAGTGTTTTTCGTTTTTATTTTATCCCATTTATTGTCAAATATCTTAAAGCATTTTGCAGCGTAATATTAATGTTTTTAGCAAAGAACCACACAAGATAATATTGGACTATGTCTAAAACTTTGATCCACAGTTTTAGGCAATATCTTAAAAGAGGAGGAATAGATGCAGAGATTTAAGGAAGGAATTCGAGAGCTTGGGGCCTGTGAAGCAAAAGGCTTGGTGCCAATGATGGAATGACGGGAAAAGGGGCCATGGAAGAGGCCCAAATTGGAGAAGTGCAAAGATCCAAGGAGTGTAGCCATGAACGGATTTTAAAGCAATGATAAAACTCTTAAAATTGAGCTGTTAATCAACTAGAAAATACGTGCGCAGTTTTGTTTTTAAGATCAAACTAGACAATAGAAGAGACAAAACTAAACTGTTAGTTTTTCCGTGGGGTTCTCAAGCAGCCTGCCATTGAGGTCTGTTCAGGAACAAAACTCTGTGCAGAATCTGCGTTTTTCTTTACTGAGGCTTTGAAGAGCGTTCCAGAAATGTGTAAACTTTGAAAAGTTGTCAATATAAATCATGAAATGGATCCAAGAAAAACAATTTCTTAACATTGCCAGTGTTTCCTGTATTCTGCCAGTGTTTTGTTTTTTTTAAAATGTTCTTTGAGCAGAAGTCTCCGGTCAACAACCTAATCTCCACTTCCATTGAATGGGCTTAATGTTCTCCAGTGTCCCTGATAATCGCAGTACCTACTATATTTCAGACAAATGACTGATACCATCGGTGGATACATAGCATAACCATTTGGTTATTTAGTTTCCTTTCTTCAGAAGATGAATTGCTGTGTAGTATATTGTAGAATTGCGGATTTGGTCTTTGTTTTGATGAGGCATAATAAAATCATTTTAAAGTAGCATTCTGTCTCACAAGGACTCAGTGGCACTGAATAATATCTTGGTTTTCTTCTGAATCTGCTCTGTTATAGCTGTTTGTCTTCACAAACTCTCGTTTTTACTTTCGCTTTCCTGACTTCCATCGAACTTTCTGATGCTCTCACCTTGCAGGTTCCTGTCTCTAATGTCTGTAGTGATTAGAACCAGGGCCACATGGATCTCATTGACGAAGATTCTAGATTGTTCCAGGTTAACAATCCCAATCAGGGAGCTCTGGCTGACAGATATAGACAGGAGATTCGAACAGTCTCTTCAGTCTTGGCATTGTCTTTGAGCTGGCTGATCAGAGCCCATGTTCAGTGCAGATGTAAATAAAGGGTGACTTGGTGATGGGATACCAGTTTCTGTGTAGTTGTTTTAGGTTCAAATTATTCTTATGTAAATCCATCTGCTTCTAGGTTAAATCGTGGTAGATATAAATATGGCAAAGTTTCATGGTAAGTTGCATTTGGGTGTCAGCTACAGGTCATTCTACTATAACCTGCATTTCATCAACACAAACTTGCTCTAAAGCGAAAGAGGAATTGGGAATGCTGTTTCTACAGTGTGAACATATTAGATGTGTGTTGGCTTGAACGTGATTACATTGCTAACACTTGAAGCGCTGTTTCTAAAGTGCCAGGTCTCATGGAACTAAGGCCTGAGCCTATGGGTTCCAGAGTTGGTCTCCCTTATTGCTTGTATATAGTTCTGGTATGTTAAAGCTTGTTAACGTTCTCTTGCTTGAATATTGATCTGAACTTACTGAAGTGTGCACATGCTCAACCTACAGAGGTTGATAACATGTCTGAGTACATCTCTGAAGAGGTGATGATACAGGGCTTCACCTATATATCTGGTGTACCACGGTGATGTAATGGACAAGAATGCACAATTGTCTCTGATGATTCTTTGACTTTTTTTTTTAAATTTTCCTGTCCACAGCATTGTTACCATTTGTCATATTGACGCTAAAGGCTAAACCAAATATGCAAGGATTTTATTGTGATGACGACAGCATAAAATATCCGTATAAAAAGGATACCATTTCACACTGGCTGATGGCAGCAGTTCTTATTCCAGTCTCCATCATCATTGTAAGTGACTGCATTTGCTACTTGTGATAAATTCCACTGGAGTGCATTCTTTTATACAAATCAGTAATAAATTCTTGCCTGAAAATATTTGAAAATCTGGCAGCTACTCCCTATAGCTCAGTGGTGATAAGCATCAGTTCAAATACAATAGAACTGTATTGTTAGATGTACTTTTACTTGAAAAATAGAGTGAAAAGTTTTATAAGTTGCCCAACCATGATGCCTCCATCAATGACAGAGGTCATACATACGATAGTAATAAAAAAAAAGTAAAACATTGGTATGGAACTTGATGAGATGGACCAGAAGGTGTTGAATTCAGACTAGAGGAATGCTATGTTAATTAAACCTTGGTCACAGGTCACTGCAGCATTGCATTTGGCCATTGTCATGTCTGGGCTAGGGAAGTGAAAATAAATTTGACAACAGTTTTGCTTCTGTTCACTGTCTGGTGACTCCAGCTGGATGTGCCCTTACAATACAATAATGAGACAATCTCATTCTAGGCTCTGCCTTTAAGAGTTGTTTTATTTTGTTTCCATAGGATGTGAGCATCATTGACGAAACAAACTGTTTTTCTCATCCCTTACTGCTTTTGAACTGAGCATCTTGATGGGCTATTTCAGAGGGCAGTTAAAAGCCAAGTAGATTGCTATTGGTCAGACCAAGTAAGGGTGACAGATTTCCATCGCTAAAGGACATAAGTGAACAAGTGGATATGAATGGAAAGCATCATTAATTGAACATGATACATGGAATTTGGGAAAAGTATGCTGATTTTTTTGAATTGTATACAATTTGGCCAATCTCTTGTAATCAATAAAAAAGGATGATGAGCCAACTGCTGTTGAGAACAACACTCAACACAATTCAACAAAAGAAAGACCATCGATGTTGACTGTTGGCTGGTAATTTATTTTTGGCTCCATCTTCTCCCCTCTGCTTTTCAAGAATGAACTTAGTTTGCTTTAGGAAAATTCCACCATCCGCTTCTGCCCTCTGATACATGGCCCAATTGGCTGTTATTCATGTGGCATTCTTGTAATGAGTGGTAGCAATTTATTCACTGGGGTTTAGAGTTAGGGGGCAGGTGGGTGAACGTTTCGAGTCAGGACCAAGCTTTACCTGGACAGCAGTCACTAGTGATAATGCTATCCCTGGTTGCTTTAACTTCTCCCAAGCTCAGAATCACCTTGTGCACTCCTGTCACTTTGCTGGCCGTGATCAGTATTGGTTGAGTGAGGGAGTCGATGTTTCAGATTGAGACCCTCCTGATGAAAGGTCCCGACCTGAAATTTTGACTCCTCTGCTACTCTAATGCTGCTTGATCTGTTTAGCTTTTTCCGGCTCCACACTTTATTGACTCTGACTTTCAAGCATCTGCAGTCTTCATTATCTCCAAGTAGAATCAGGGAGCCATCCCATTGAATGGATCAAGTTGGTGAGATATTGTGGAACCTCTAGTCAGTGATTTTCATATTCTGTTAATGTTGAATTGTTTTCAGGCTGTTGGACCCTGAAAGCTCACATCTTGCAATACTGTAAAAGTCGAGTCCCTCAGTGTATCTCACTTGTTTGTTTTCTTTATCTAGGTTGCTGTTGGAGAAGCATTTATGGTTCACTTAAAACTATTGTATTCAAGATCTGAATTCAATAACTATCTGGCTGCCTTGTACAAGGTGGTGGGAACCTTCGTGTTTGGGGCTTCATTGAGCCTGTCATTGACTTACATTGCAAAATACACCGTTGGACGTCTTCGGCCAAACTTTTTGGCATTGTGTAAACTGAATATGTCATCGGTGAACTGCTCACAGTACGTCCAGTCATACAGTTGCACAGGGCCAGCTGCAGATGTCACAGAGGCAAGGTATGTAGCTCATCAATATGTAAGACACAGTAAAACTTTACTCCATCCATAACCAAACAAAAAAGGAAGTAGTTTGATTTTTACCAAATGCTGAACCTAAAGTTAACATTTCAGCAATAGCAGAAGAATTGCCAGCCTTTTGTTGGGTGTATAGTAGTAGATTATAAATGAATTCACATACATCAGCTAAAATGGTGACTATCCTTTCCACTCAGGAAATAATTGAAAACTTTCTTATTTTAGAAATGAAATATTCAGCTATTTTTGATGTACATATGGTAATTGTGATCACCAAGTTCACTGAATTAAAAGTATTCTTCCAACCTCCTCCTGGAGTACTGGTCACTTCCATTAACCTTTTCATAGAACTAACATTCAGCCAATAATAGACAAGGTCTTTTCCCTGTGGTGGGGGACTCCAGCACTAGAGGGCTTGGGTTTAGGGTGAGAGGGGAAAGATTTAAAAGGGACGTAAAGGGGCAGTTCTTTTACGCATAGGGTGGTATGTGTATGGGATGAGCTGCCAAAAGGAGTGGTGGAGGTTGATACAATTACAATATTTAAAAGGCATCTGGATGGGTATATGAATAGGAAGGGTTTAGAGGGATATGGGCCAAAAGCTAGTAAGTGGGACTGGATTGATTTTAGGATATCTGGTCGGCATGTGTGAGTTGGACCGAAGGGTCTGTTTCCATGTTGTATGAGTTCGTCCACATCAAAATGGACTAAGTCTCAGAACACAATAGTACTTGCAATTCAAATTAGGAATCTTTGGAACCTGCATTTGTCACTGATCTCATGGAACTCTCTTTTTTAAGTTCCACATTTGATATTGAATTCCAATTCCAACACACGTTCAGGGGCAATTACGAAAGGAAAAAGAAACTTGCTTAATATTTTTAAGTTAAAAACCAAAAGAACCACGGATCCTGTAAATCAGAGAAAAATAGAAATTGCTGGAAAAGCTCAGCAGGTCGGGCAGCATCTGTGGAGAGAAATCAGAGTTAACATTTTTCAGTTCCAATGACTCGACCCGAAATGTTAACACTGATTCTCTCCACAGATGCTGCCAGACCTGCTGAGCTTTTCCAGCAATTTCTATTTTTAATATTTAAGTTGTTGGGTGTTTTAAAGATAGTGGCAATTCTTTTTTATTAAACAACACCAATTTGCCTTAAGAAAATATTGGCAATGCTGTAATGTATTGTCCGAGTTCTGGTCCATTATAAAATAAACAGTTTGTTAATGTCTTTTGACTTGTTTCTGCTGTTGTTGTCAATTTGCATTTTGAATATGAGCTGATTATATTTCTTTGCCTGAACGGCTATGAATACTGTAAATGATATTTCTCACTGCCTTTGGCAAGTATGATCAGGAAAAATGGACAATGTTATTTTGCCAACATATTAATTCTGTGAACTGAGACCAGTTCCATTTTTTCTTCACCTGTTCACTTCTACCTCTGCAACTTTAATAGCTGTCAGTGCATCCTTCTGTTCGGAAATACAGCTGGTTAACTTTAACCCTATGCTTATTTGCCAAATCAAACTGGCTGTCATAATCAGCATAGTTTTGGAACAGCGTGTATGGAAAGAACAATGATTACTTTCCTTGAAGTGAATCCATTACATTTTCATACTGGGCTCAATTATTCCATAATCCATGATGTTGAAATGGTGATGCAATTTGCTCTTTATGGGCAGTTTTGTCTGTAAATACTGGATCAGTGATTTAGTGGCTAAATTCTAGATCTCTGCAGGCCCAGGAGTCTCCAATCCAGTCCACAGTGTGTACTTTTTTTAATTACCTGGGTCAGTTATATGTCTGACAAATGCACACAATTTCTTTACCAATTTTAAGAGTCTCCAAACAAAGCTGCTGAGGAATTGATTCAAGTGGAGTTTCTGTTTTCAGCTTTGAAATGCGTCCCCAAAGGTTCTTGTCTGGCGCCAGAATGAACAAGGTTTGGGATGTTCGTCATTCTGCAGCACAACCCCACCTTCAAAACTAGGGGTATCGGTGGAATTTAAGCAGCTACGACTTAAGAAAAGCAGCAGAATTAGGCTACTTGGCCTATCAAATCTGCTGTTCTGGCTCTGAAGGCCCAAATAGAGTTTCCGTTTCTGTTTGGAAATTGGCTTTCAGGATTGTCTGAAATAAATTGGGAAGAAAACCTCTGTCCTTTAGAGTGTTGGCCTCCTGGTTCCATTACTGAACCAGTCTGGTTATCTATTAACATTGTCTTCAAGGCCTGTACACCTGCCTGCTCCTCATTTTAGATTGCAGAGAGTAAGACATGGCTCCTGAGCTTCCATTGGTGGGGATATTGTCTTGTAACCATCAGAGAATCTTATCCCTCCTAGGCTTTTTCCCCCACCCTCCTGCCAGCTGTCTTCCTGCTCATCCCATTAGGCTGAGCCCTGGAATTGAGATGCTTCTTCTTGTATCTAGCCTTAACACCAAGAATGTACAAGGTTTGAACTTCTTTATTATGCGGGCAGCTACCTTCAACCTGATGATGCATCTTGTACACCTTCAGCCTACCTGATGCTTTAAACACTGGAAGCACGGTGTCACATTTCAAGCTTATTCATCACCAATTACTCAATCGAAGCTCGATTTGATGCACTTCAATAATTAAGACATTCTGGCTTTCTCACAAACACAATTTAAGACATTTCCTCAGTGGTTTGTCAGTGTCGAAGAAAAATCAAGAGCTGAAACGTTGTCTCTGGTTCTCTCTCCACAGATGCTGCTGGATGTGTTGAGTTTTTTCAGCACCTTTTATTTTTATTTTAGATATCCTACATCCACTGTCCTTTGGTTTGATTCTCAGTGCCACATGAGCTAAGAATTTAGATGGTGGCCATAAGTAACCTTGTTTATTTTTCATTTCCACCAAGTTCAATTTTAAAATAAAGCAGCCGCAAAACTTTAGTATTGAAGCAAAACATGTAATTTCTCAATTCAATACATTACAGGAGCAGGCCTTCCACCCACCAAGCCTACACTGATTCCTAATCCCTATTTAGATCCGCTATTTATTGTCCATGTGCAGTTTCTATCCCTCTGTTCACCTCCTGTTCATGTGTCTCTTAAGATATGCCTTAAACATTACTAATGTGCCTGTTTCTGCCACTTGCACTGGCAGTGTGTCTGTGTGAAAAATTTTCCTTCCCCTAAACTTTCCCCCTCTCACATTACCTCTGCCTCTATGCCATTTTGTAGTTGACCATCCACCCTGGGAAAAAGCCTCTAACTATCCACCCTCTCATAATTTTGTCGACCTCTATCAGGTTGCCCCTCAGCCTCTGTCTTTCCACTGTGAAAACAATCCAAGTTTATCCAAACTTTCCTCATAACTAAAACTCTCTAGACTAGGCAACATCCTAGTAAACCTTCTCTGCACCCTCTCCAAAGTATGCACATCCTCTGGTAGTGTGGTGACCAGAATGCGCGCAATTTTCCAAATTTTGCCAAACTAAAGTTTTATACTGCTGTAACATAACTTGCCAATTAGATGCCCCAGCCAATGCAGGCAGCCATGCTGTATGCCTTCTTGATGACCTTCCAGGGATCTGGACACCTGGACATCCAGGTCCCTCTGAATCCCAGTGCTTCAAACCATTCTGCCATTTATTGTAAAGTTTGCAGCTGAATTATTTTGATATTTTCTGTTCAGATCTGCTAGATCCCCAGAGCAGATGGGACTTGAACCTAGTCCTCCTGGTGGGGGTAATACCTCCACACCATAAGAGTCATTTAATATATTAGGTAGTATTAAACATTTTAGTAAACATAGCACGAAAAGATTAATGCAGGTAAGGATTAAAGATAATTCAAATACTGAACGGAATTTCACCTTAAGTCCCATCGCCTGTAGAGGTATGTAATAATGTCTCTGGACAGTTTGATTAGGAAAATAGTGTTAAATAAAAAATAAAAGTTTCCAAGATATTGCAGCAGGTCCATAACTTGTAAGCCCTTCTTGCCCTTTTTGTGGAACAGTATTTTTGACCTCGCTCTGGAATGTTTATACCTGGGGAGAATACTTGGAGAAGCACACACATGTATGCCACTGAGCAATCCCACTGCTCAATGTGAGGTATCAACTCACTCGGCATCCAGGTGACCTCCAAGGATACCTGTTTTTAAAAAAAAAAAAACCACAAAGCCACGATTACAGAGATGCCGCAACTGACATTCTTGGTGTCTTGCTGTTAAGCTGAGATTGAAGATACTGAACAGGGTCAGATATTTTAGATGGCCATACTTAAACACCTAAAACCTGTTCTGGGAAATAGCGCCAACATCCAAGCCTGTCCGTTCTGCCTTTAGCTAGATTGGCTAATGTCTGCATGCCTGGAGTCATTGAGGGGCTCTTTGTTATATCCAAGTGACCTGAAATTATGAGCTAATTTCATTGTCCGCCTGGTCAATCTAGTTGCTTTGAGCAGCACAGTTGTTTATTTTTCCCCAGTCACCATGCAGATATTTATTTCACATTGCATTTTATTAGGTCAGGCTCCGGCGTGTAGATGTATGGACTTCAGTAAGGCATTCGACAAGGTTCCCCATGGGAGACTGGTTAGCAAGGTTAAGTCTCCCAGAATAAAGGGAGAGTTAGCCATTTGGATACAGAACTGGCTCAAAGGTAGAAGACAGAGGGTGGTGGTGGAGGGTTGTTTTTCAGACTGAAGGCCTGTGACCAGTGGAGTGTCACAAGGATCGGTGCTGGGTCCACTACTTTTTGTCATTTACATAAATGATTTGGATGCGAGCATAAGAGGTACAGTTAGTAAGTTTGCAGATGACACCAAAATTGGAGGTGTAGTGGACAGCAAAAAAGGTTACCTCAAATTACAACAGGATTTGGACCAGATGGGCCAATGGGCTGAGATGTGGCAGATGGAGTCTAACTTAGATAAATGCGAGGTGCTGCAATTTGGGAAAGCAAATCTTAGCAGGACTTATACACTTAATGGTAAGGTCCTAGAGAGTGTTGCTGAACAAAGAGACCTTGGAGTGCAGGTTCATAGCTCCTTGAAAGTGGAGTCGCAGGTAGATAGGATAGTGAAGAAGGCATTTGGTATGCTTTCCTTTATTGGTCAGGGTATTGAGTACAGGAGTTGGGAGGTCATGTTACGGCTGTACAGGACATTGGTTAGGCCACTGTTGGAATATTGCGTGCAATTCTGTTCGCCTTCCTGTCGAAAAGATGTTGTGAAACTTGAAAGGGTTCAGATAAGACTTGCAAGGGTGTTGCCAGGGTTGGAGTATTTGAGCTATGGGGAGAGGCTGAACAGGCTGGGATGTTTTCCCTGGAATGTCGGAGGCTGAGGGGTGACCTTACAGAGGTTTACAAAATCACGAGGGGCATGGACAGGATAAATAGACAAAGTCTTTTCCCTAGGGTCGGGGAGTCCAGAACTGGAGAGCATACGTTTAGGGTGAGAGGGGAAAGATATAAGAGAGACCTAAGGGGCAATATTTTCACACCGAGGGTGGTACGTGTATGGAATGAACTGCCAGAGGAAGTGGTGGAGGCTGGTACAATTGCAACATTTAAAAGGCATTTGGATGGGTATGTGAATAGGAAAGGTTTGGATAGATATGGGCCGGGTGCTGACAGGTGGGACTAGATTGGGTTGGGGTATCTGGTCAGCATGGACAAGTTGGACTGAAGGGTCTGTTTCCATGCCGTACATCTCTATGATCCTATGTGCTTTAATTTGTTTCCATGGGATAGACCTCCCACATTGGCAGCGGAGCACTTTTGTCATGGCATCACTTTCCGGCATTGATTCAGAAGTGTTCTCTAGTTATTTTCTTATCCACCTTTTTCAAGGTGTTAGAACATAGAACATAGAACAATACAGCACAGAACAGGCCCTTCGGCCCACGATGTTGTGCCGAACTTCTAACCTAGATTAAGTACCCATCCATGTACCTATCCAAATGCCGCTTAAAGGTCGCCAATGATTCCGACTCTACCACTCCCACGGGCAGCGCATTCCATGCCCCCACCACTCTCTGGGTAAAGAACCCACCCCTGACATCTCCCCTATACCTTCCACCCTTCACCTTAAATTTATGTCCCCTTGTAACACTCTGTTGTACCCGGGGAAAAAGTTTCTGACTGTCTACTCTATCTATTCCTCTGATCATCTTATAAACCCCTATCAAGTCACCCCTCATCCTTCGCCGTTCCAACGAGAAAAGGCCGAGAACTCTCAACCTATCCTCGTACGACTTCCTCTCCATTCCAGGCAACATCCTGGTAAATCTTCTCTGCACCCTCTCCAAAGCTTCCACATCTTTCCTAAAGTGAGGCGACCAGAACTCCACACAGTACTCCAAATGTGGCCTAACCAAAATTCTGTTGAGTTGCAACATCACTTCATGACTCTTGAATTCAATCCCTCTGCTAATGAACGATAATACTCCATAGGCCTTCTTACAAACTCTATCCACCTGAGTGGCAACCTTCAAAGATCTATGTACATAGACCCCAAGATCCCTCTGTTCCTCCACCTGACTAAGAACCCTACCATTAACCCTGAATTCCGCATTCTTATTTGTTCTTCCAAAATGGACAACCTCACACTTGGCAGGGTTGAAATCCATCTGCCACTCCTCAGCCCAGCTCTGCATCATATCTAAGTCCCTCTGCAGCCGACAACAGCCCTCCTCACTGTCCACAACTACACCTATCTTCGTATCATCTGCAAATTTACTGACCCACCCTTCGACTCCCTCATCTAAGTCATGAACAAAAATTACAAACAGCAGAGGACCCAGAACTGATCCCTGCGGAACTCCACTTGTAACTGGGCTCCAGGCTGAATATTTACCATCTACCACCACTCTCTGCCTTCGACCGGTTAGCCAGTTTTCTATCCAATTGGCCAAATTTCCCTCTATCCCATGCCTCCTAACTTTCCGCATAAGCCTACCATGGGGAACCTTATCAAATGCCTTACTAAAATCCATGTACACTACATCCACTGCTCTACCCTCAGCCACATGCTTGGTCACCTCCTCGAAGAATTCAATAAGACTTGTAAGGCAAGACCTACCCTTCACAAATCCGTGCTGGCTGTCCCTAATCAAGCAGTGTCTTTCCAGATACTCATAAATCCTATCCCTCAGTACCCTTTCCATTACTTTGCCTACCACAGAAGTAAGACTAACAGGCCTGTAATTCCCGGGGTTATCCCTATTCCCTTTTTTGAACAGGGGCACAACATTCGCTACTCTCCAGTCCCCTGGTACCACCCCCGTTGCCAGTGAAGACGAGAAGATCATTGCCAACGGTACTGCAATTTCCTCTCTTGCTTCCCACATAATCCTAGCATATATCCCGTCAGGCCCGGGGGACTTGTCTATCCTCAAGTTGTCCAAAATGTCCAACACTGTCTGAATCCTGTTTCCTCAATCTTATGTAAGCCTCCTTCTTCCTCTTTACCAGACATTCAACCTCTCTCGTCAACCAAGGCTCCCTCACATGACCATTTCTTTCCTGCCTGATAGGTACATACATATCATGGACACGTCGTATCTGCTCTTTGAAAAAGTTCCACATTTCCACCACATCCTTCCCTGACAGCCTATGCTCCCAACGTATGCTCCTTCAAATCCTGCTTACAGCATCGTAATTTCCCTTCCCCCAATTATAAAATCTACCTTGTTGTGCGCACCTATCTCTCTCCATAACCAAGGTTATTGCACACTTTTTGGAGCAGGTGGGACTTGAACCTGGCTCAGTGGTAGGGACATTACCGTTGTACTAGAAGAATTCTATAGGCTGTGCCTCAAGGACTTAAATCAATGGGAAGATAATTTGGAGAGAGTGAAGACTGCAGATGCTGGAGATCAGAGTCGAGAGTGTGGTGCTGGAAAAGAACAGCAGGTCAGGCAGCATCTGAGGAGCAGGAGAATTGACGTTTCTGGCATAAGTGCTTCATCAGGGATGGGAAATAATTTGGGAGTATTTTATCTGTTACTTACAAATGATTCTTTCTCACTACTTTAATGAATCGGCAGGAATTTGCAATTATTTAGTATGTTCTAGCATTCCTGACTTTGTGATGTACTGCATCATAGACCACACCTCTCCCCCCTCCCAAAAATATTTGTAACATTTCTTCATTGTTCGAAACAGCCATCAACAAATGAAAGCTTAATCCAGTAATTTCACAGACTGCCTGTCTTCAACAAATGCAAGTTACTTTTACAGGATGCTGCTTAGAGGATGAGCTCCTGCCAGGCTCAGACTTCAGATTATATTTCAGCTGCACTGGCAAGGGAATCAATTGCCTTGCTATTTGCTGTTGACTCTGCCCAACAATTGTATTGACCTTGTTCCAGGCTTTGTGTTCTGCAATCACCTACTTGGGACTAAACATCCTGGCTCCATCTCATTCATAGAACAGACTTTTTTTTCAAGAAAACATCCCACTCGAACTTGGCAATCACCCTAAATTACAAGGCCAGCATTTTGCCTAAGACAGCCAACAGCTGCCATCTGAAAGCTGTAATCAGCCAACAGCCTGATGTTTCCAAGTGACTAACAGTGTGTTTTGGGAATCAAAGGCTATGTTGAGCTTTTCACAGCAACGTATTCATCTGAAAAGTTGCAGTGTGCACTCGATACGAACTGCCAGTGATGCACAATGAAAGCTCACCAACACGCAACTTGCATTTCATCTGTGGGCTTACATTGAGTTTAACCAGCTTAGATCATAACCTCAGCCTACATCTTATTCTGTGTATGGGTGGGGATTTTCTTTTGCCTTACTGAGTTGGTTGTCTTTTGATTCTTCCTTTATCCCGACGTGTCGCACTCTGGTGGTTTTTATGCAACAATTCATGCCTGATTTGGGCACAACCTCTTTTCTTCACTATATCCGGTGCCACTCTTTGGCTGTTGTACCTTGGAGACTTATTTATTCTCCCCCTATCACGTACCTTCCTCTCTGCTTTCTACTGGCTTAAAAACTCTTGCATCTCTAGTTGAGGAAAGGCCATCGACCTAAAATGTTACCTCTGTGTTGATGCTGCCTGAATTGTTCCACTTTTTTTTGTTTGTTTCCGATTTCATCATTCACAGTATTTTTGCTTTTGAATAAACATGTAGCCGACCTTCCTTTACTTCATAGGATTTGAGACGTGCAGGCAAAGTCAGCATTGATTGTGCAATCCTAATTGCTCCTGTGAAGGTGTTAGTGAACTGCAGCCTTGAATATAACAAAGTGGTTTATTATTTGAGGGTGCCTGAGAATTATCTATTTTGAGAATCCGAATTGCTATCCACTCTAATGCAATGCTTTGCACTCCACCTCTTTTGAGGTACCAGTGCCAACACATGGGATAAAATCTTGGATTGATGCAGAGATCCTGATCGAAATATGCCTCAGTGACCCCTATAGTTAGCTCCCTCCTGTTGTCTGTGTAAATTTAGTATGTCTGAGGTGGGATGCAACAGAAGTGATGTTATAATGGCCCCAATGTCCTTGGGTCAGACAAGGCAAAAAAAATTAAGGCTCCAACTCCTAATTATTATCCGTTGACCTTTGTTGGAATGTGCATCAACAAGATTTGGGTTAAATTGTGACCACGCCTCAGTAAAGGGACTATTAATACTCCCTATCGAGATTTAATGTTGGATGAAATATGGGACAGGAGCCAGCTGTCATTGAATAGTGCACCAACCATAAATGCACAGCTTCATGAGATGGGTAGTAAACTGGAATCTGATTTATTATTTTGGAAAGAGACTCAAAGTTGCTTCTAGATGTTAATTCCAAATGCTCTATGCATTAATTGATGGCTTGTTACTGTAATTTCATTATTAAGATCTTGCATATGTACAATAATAGCTAGGAGCTCATAGTTGCACAGTCCTATCCCCTAGCTGTTACACATGAAACCGTGATATTGAATTCAGCTGATTAACTAACCGTTGAATGTTTTACAGGTTATCGTTTTATTCCGGTCACTCATCATTTGGAATGTACTGCGTGGTATTTATTTCAGTAAGTACCCACATGATTTCTTCATTTAATAGAAACCAGTAATTTCAATCAGCTGTTTGTTTTATGTTGTGTGGTTCACCCTAACTTAACTTTGTACACACAAACAAGACCGAGCACACCCAAACTGTGCTTTGCGACCCCTTTGCAGTCCAGACACACTGGTTCTGGAAGAATTGCACATCAGAAATTCAATGCCCACTCAGCAAGCCCCTGCTCCCCAGAACTGAGGAAGACTCAAATAGTTCTGACCTGCTTAGCTGAGTAGTTACTCAGGAAATACAATAGGCAGAAATGCTTGTATATAATGTCTATTTACAATTGACCATACCATCTGTCCTGACCTTAGCTAATTAACCACCAGCAGCCATTTACGTCCTTCAATCAGTGCCAACTACCCATGTTTATTTTGAGCAGTATTATATATCTGTATTTTTTTTTGTTTTAACTTAATGCATTTTTCCTACTTTGTCCGCTTATCTCACCACCCGGTCCCTCATTCATCCACTTCTCTATTCATAATAGGCAGCTAGTGCTGTTGAAACAAGCCAAGTCCACACCTTGCACCCCCATCATAATGCTACTTTGTTGAATTGAACTCTCCAGTGCACTGCTGCTTTCTGTTTCTAAAAACGTTAGGATAAGGAGACAGAGCCAGAAATCTGGTGTCCCATCAGGGCTCAAACATAGGGCTGAAGCACCAGTTGACGATCACTGCATGACCGGACGTCTAGGCTAAGAGACTTGTGTACTGTATAGCAAGACACACACTAGAAATGTGCATCTATCTGCCATGAACTCAGAATCAGCACATTGTTACAATGTAGAAAGAGGCCATTCAGCCCACTGTAATTGCACCAGTAGTTACCTAGTGCCAATCTCCTGTCTTTTTCCTCCATATCTCCTGCACACCATTTCTATCCAAATAATCACCTGGTGCTCTCTTAAATGTCTCAATTGAACCAATCCCCACTACATTTCCTGACAGTGCATTCCATGAAATTCTAAATCATTGGTACAGTGGGCAATTAAAATATTTCCCAGTTTGCAAATAGTTTCAAAAGCTTTGTTTGCTCGTTTCCACATAATTGAAATGTGCAGAACAGGTTTGGATTCAAGGGGTGAATGTTTGGTTCCAGGCTAACTGAACAATTGCCATGTTGAGGGTTACAAATTCTAGCCTGAGTCCTACTCTTGGACGCAATATAAAAGTGTCCAAACACACACTAACTCTGGTTTCCAATTCCAGGCTCCAGGAATATGTGAAGATTTAAGGAGTTTTATTAGATTGGCTCAAGGGATAAAGGATTACAGATGTTGAGGTTGCTTTCCTAAAAACCAAGAAGCCCAAAGGGATTTGACAGAGGTGGATAAAATTTATGAAAGGTTTGAGTAGAATAAATAGAAACTGTGTTTCCAGTAGCAGAAGGATTGTTAGTTGGATGACCAAGAATTAACTTCATTTAAATTAATTGGCAAAGAAACTGAGGTCAACATGAGGAGAAATGTTTACCTAAAGAGTGGTTTGGAGTTGGAATGCACTCCCTTCCTGAAATTGAGGTGGGCACAGATTTAAGTTAGTAATCAAAAGGAAATTGAATAAGTACTTGGAGAAACCAAAATACCGAAAGAACAAGGATTATTTTCTGAGGTGGAAGGGAGTGGTTGTCAATGGTAGATGTGGCTGGATTTCTCTTTTGAAAGGACTTACTCAGACTCAATGGAGCGAATGGTTTCTCTTTTCCTCTTCGTTCATGGGATATCGGTGTCGCTGACATTTATTGGCCATCCCTAATTGCCCAGAGAGCAGTTAAGAGTCAACCATATTTATGTGTGTCCGGAGTCACATGTAGGTGGGATCAGCTAAGGATGATAGTTACCTTGCCTAAAGGACATTAGTGAACCAGATGGGGTTTTCCCCCAACAATCAACAATGGTTTCATGGTTATCATTAGACTCTTGATTTTTATTGAATTTAAACTTCACTATCTGCCATGGGTATGATTCAAACCAAGGTCCCCAAGTATTACATAGGAACTGGGCCTCAGATGCTGCCTGACCTGCTGTGCTTTTCCAGCAACACCTTTCAGCTATGATCTCGAGCATCTGCAGACCTCACTGTCTCTGGATTAATAGCCTAACGATAATACCAATCGGCCAATCCTCCCCTATCTGTGCTACACTATTCTGTTAGACCTAGCACCCACTGTCAAGGTACTCAACTGAATCTGAATTGAGAGTTAAAAGGGGTTGGGGCAAGGTGGGAGAAGAGAGACAAAGTTTCCATGGATGAGAGAACCACAAGGGCCCATGATGTCCCTCCCTGGCTCTGCTTGGACCTATAATCCTGCAATGGTTCTATATTCATTTTTATTGCACTTTTCCTGCCCATCACTTTCTTCAACTCATGTCCACTTTAGTCTAGAAATTGGCTGGGCTTCTGTAGTTGAAGAGGTTGCAGTAAATATTAATGTGTAAAAGAAGAAATAACTAATCACAGTGGAAGATATTAGATGCTCTGACCGAGCACCTGGCTGAAAGGTAAGAGTTTGAAGGAAGATTTTAATGATGGGAAAAGCAGAGAAGAGACAGAATTTCTAGTGTCAGAGTCAGGAAAGATGCTGTCACTAGTGGCGAAGCAAACAAAGGACAAGTTTACCCTGAACCTCAGCAACACCCTTGGGATAGTTTGTGACTTGACTCATGTGGTCTTAGCCTTTTGTAATTCCTTTTTCAAGGTAGCATCAAGTTCCAATTGAGGCAATCTCTGAGCTATTCAAGAATTGTTGAAAGTCATCCCAGTTGAGAGAATTATTGCCAACCTTCACACCATGGTAGGGGATTTTAACTTTCCAAACAAAGACTGGGACTGCCATAGTGTTCAGGGTTTAGGTGGAAAGGAATTTGTTAAGTGTGTATAAGAAGATTTTCTGATTCAGTATGTGGATGTACCTACTAGAGAAGGTGAAAAACTTGAGGAGAAAGTGAGGTCTGCAGATGCTGGAGATCAGAGATGGAAATGTGTTGCTGGAAAAGCGCAGCAGGTCAGGCAGCATCCAGGGAACAGGAGAATCGACGTTTCGGGCATTAGCCCTTCTTCAGGATTCCTGAAGAAGGGCTAATGCCCGAAACGTCGATTCTCCTGTTCCCTAGATTCTGCCTGACCTGCTGCGCTTTTCCAGCAACACATTTCCAAGGTGAAAAACTTGACCTACTCTTGGGGAAATAAGGAGGGCAGTGACTGAGGTGACAGTGATGGAGTACTTTGGGGCCAGTGACCATAATTCTATTAGTTTTAAAATAGTGATGCAAAAGGATAGACCAGATCTAAAAGTTGAAGTTCTAAATTGGAGAAAGGCCAATTTTGATGGCATTAGG
>NC_057740.1:30866542-30867689 GCF_004010195.1 Chiloscyllium plagiosum
AGGAGAATCCAAAGGGTTTTTACAAATACATTAAGAACAAAAGAGTAACTAGGGAGAGAATAGGGCCCCTCAAAGACCAGCAAGGCGGCCTTTGTGTGGAGCCACAGGAGATGGGGGAGATACTAAACAAATATTTTGCATCAGTGTTTACTGTGGAGACAGGATATGGAAGGTATAGACTATAGGGAAATAGATGGTGACATCTTGAAAAATGTCCATATTACAGAGGAGGAAGTGCTGGATGTCTTGAAATGCATAAAAGTGGATAAATCCCCAGGACCTGATCAGGTTTACCTGAGAACTCTGTGGGAAGCTAGAGAAGTGATTGCTGGGCCTCTTGCTGAGAGATTTGTATCATCGATAGTCATAGGTGAGGTGCCAGAAGACTGGAGGTTGGCAAACGTGGTGCCACTATTTAAGAAGGGCGGTAAAGACAAATCAGGGGACTATAGACTGGTGAGCCTGACCTCGGTGGTGGGCAAATTGTTGGAGGGAATTCTGAGGGACAGGATGTACATGTGTTTGGAAAGGCAAGACTGATCAGGGATAGTCGACATGGCTTTGTGCATGGGAAATCATGTCTCTCAAACTTGGTTGAGTTTTTTTTGAAGAAGTAACAAAGACTATTGAAGAGGGCAGAGCGGTAGACGTGATTTATATGGAGGAGAAAGTGAGGTCTGCAGATGCTGGAGATCAGAGATGGAAATGTGTTGCTGGAAAAGCGCAGCAGGTCAGGCAGCATCTAGGGAACAGGAGAATCGACGTTTCGGGACGTCGATTTATATGGACTTCAGTAAGGCGTTCGACAAAATTCCCCATGGTTAGCAAAGTTAGATCTCATGGAATACAGGGAGAACTAGCTACTTGGATACAGAACTGGCTCAAAAGTAGAAGACAGAGGGTGGTTGTGGAGGATCATTTTTCAGACTGGAGGCCTGTGACCAGTGGAGTGCCACAAGATTTGGTGCTGGGTCCACTACGTTTTGTCATTTATATAAATAATTTGGATGTGAACATAGGAGTTATAGTTGGTAAGTTTGCGGATGATACCAAAATTGGAAGTGTAGTCGACGGTGAAGAAGATTAGTGCTGAAAATGTGTTGCTGGAAAAGCGCAGCAGGTCAGGCAGCATCCAAGGAACAGGAGA
>NC_057740.1:30868040-30869311 GCF_004010195.1 Chiloscyllium plagiosum
ATAAATGATTTGGATGTGAGCATAAGAGGTACAGTTAGTAAGTTTGCAGATGACACCAAAATTGGAGGTGTAGTGGACAGCGAAGAGGGTTACCTCAGATTACAACAGGATCTGGACCAGATGGGCCAATGGGCTGAGGAGTGGCAGATGGAGTTTAATTTAGATAAATGCAAGGTGCTGCATTTTGGGAAAGCAAATCTTAGCAGGATTTATACACTTAATGGTAAGGTCCTAGGGAGTGTTGCTGAACAAAGAGACCTTAGGGTGCAGGTTCATAGTTCCTTAAAAGTAGAGTCACAGATAGGATAGTGAAGAGGGTGTTTGATATGCTTTACTTTATTGATCAGAGTATTGAGTATAGGAGTTGGGAAGTCATGTTACAGTTATACAGGACATTGGTTAGGCCACTTTTGGAGTTGGCGGAAAGGTTGTAACTGATCCTGATTGAGCAACTATTGTTTTTGAAATGTTAGCAAGAAATCAATCAGTTTCTCAAAGACACAAAATAGGCAGTAATGCCATTTTCTCCATGTTCCAATTCCAATCCACTTTAATTATCTGAGTCCACATATCTAGTATAATTAATGATACAGATTAACCCTAATTCTGCTACAGATTAAAATGATGCAACTTTGGAATTTATGGATCTCTACACGGTTGAGTTTCTGTTTTGGTGTCAATATTAGATTTCAGCGTACTGTGTGTTGTAAACAATAAGTTAATAAGTGTATCACTGTCCACCCTCAGCTTCTTCAGCCTCCTTCACATTTCTCTCAATCACCCCAATACCCCCACCACATTTGCTCTCTTCCACCTTTTATTAGTCAGGATGTAGCTGTCTTTGAACCCTGTCCTTGGTTGTATTCTCTTTGTGTGAACCTCTGTTCAGTCGATTGTATTTTTTTGTCTCTTGAGCGAGAAATGTAGGTTCAGTCCATTCTCTGCAGGCTTGAACATATTATCCCTTCTGTGCAGTGGTGAGTGTGTGCTGCTCTGCCAGAGGTCCCAGCTGTTAGGCTGAGAAGCTATGTCAAGGTCCTATGTTCAATGGTGTAATATCTTAGCAGGGATGACAGTGGAGGAACAATGACGGATATTTCTGTGTATAATGCAGAAGTTGCAGGATCAGTTCATTCCAAAAAGGAAGAAAGATCCTAGGAGGAGGCATGGGTGGCCGTGGCTGACGAGGGAAGTTAAGAAACATATAAAGTTAAAAGAGAAAAAGTATAACATAGCAAAGATAAGTGGGAAAACAGAGGACTGGGAAGCTT
>NC_057740.1:30871142-30871299 GCF_004010195.1 Chiloscyllium plagiosum
TTCTGGTCTCCAAATTTGAGGAAAGACATTCTGGCTATTGAGGGAGTGCAGCGTAGGTTCATGAGGTCAATTCCTGGAATGGCGGGACTACCTTACACTGAAAGACTGGTGCGACTGGGCTTGTATACCCTTGGGTTTAGAAGGCTGAGAGGGGATC
>NC_057740.1:30871405-30885328 GCF_004010195.1 Chiloscyllium plagiosum
ATACGGGGTAGACCATTTAGGACAGAGATGAGAAACTTCTTCACCCAGAGAGTGGTGGCTGTGTGGAATGCTCTGCCCCAGAGGGCAATGGAGACCCAGTCTCTGGATTCATTTAAGAAAGAGTTGGATAGAGCACTCGAGGATTGTGGAATCAAGGGTTATGGAGATAAGGCAGGAACAGGATACTGATTAAGGATGATCAGCCATGATCATATTGAATGGCGGTGCAGGCTCGAAGGGCAGAATAGCCTACTCCTGCACCTATTGTTTATTGTCTATGTCTATCTGCTGCCTCTGAATGGAAAAGATCCCATGGTGCTATTTTGAAAGAGAGTAAAGCTGGTCTCCATCTCCAGGCTTCAATTAGCATCTCTCCGGACAGACGATCCAATCATTATAAGACCATTGAAACTGGAGTGTAGCCCCTTGAACCTGTTCCACCATTCAGTATGAACAAGGCTGATCTGACATTCGTCACATCCACTTGCTGCCCTTTTCCCATAACTCTTGATTCTCTGATCAAAAGTTCATTTATCTCAGCCTTAAACATACACAAAGACTCTGCCTCCCACAGCTCTCTCTGTCAAGAGGTTGCAGAGACACTTAACCCACTGAGAGAGGAACTTCTTCCTTATCTCAGTCTTCACTTGGCACCCTTTTACCCTGAAACTATATCCTCAGTTCCTAAACTCTCCCATGAGGTTAAATAACCTCTGTGCATTTACCCTGTCTACCCTGTAATCCCTGTTATCTCTTTGATACTATCTCATTGCTGTTTGTGGGTCCTCCAACAGTGACTACACTTCAAAAGTACTTAATTGCAAAATTCTTTTCAGCCAATATTCTGAGACAATGAAAAGAGCTGTATGTTTACTTTTTTCCTCTTCTTTCTTTCCGTTAATATCACCAGACGTGTTGTCTTCATCCCCCATTGTTGCTGTATTTCTCTGTCAATGGCTTTTGTCACCTCCTCAAGTTTACTTTGTCCTCTTCTGTTACTCTGGCTTTTAATGTGTATTTCCCTGAATAGCAAGCATATTGTGATTATCTTCCATAAATCCGAAAAACATTACATTGGCAGTTCAGAAAATTCATTGACAAGCCTGCATTGACGACGGCTGTAGAAATACAGCAATGCTGTTGTGGGGGTGGGGGAAAGAAAAATGCTGGAAATGCTCAGCAGGTTTGGCAGCATCTGTGTGGAGAGAGAGAAATCCTTTCACCAGAGCCCTTCAGTCCCTCAACCTGAAATGCAAACACTATTACTCTTCTGACAAAATCCATTTCCCTCATTCTGGAACAACGTTACACTTCAGAACGTGGAGTTCCAATTAGTTGGATAGCAATCCTTAGTTCAGCCGTACAATAGGAGCAGGTCTCGCACCCTGTTTTTTCATTAGGTCATCCAGAACTGTTTAAAGGTCATTGATGACCAGTTCTGGAGATACCGTTTAGTTGGACAGAAACAGGAGTCAGCTCAGTGTTTGGGGTGTTGTTTTCTTTTCATTCCATATACGCACCACCCTCTGCATGAAAACGTTGCCCCTTAGGTCCCTTTTTAAATCTTTCCTGTCTCACCGTAAAACTATGTCCTCTGGCTTTGGACTTCCCTCCACCCCCACTCCAGGAAAAAGACCCTGACCATTCACCTTATCCATGCCCCTCATGATTTTATAAACCTCGATAAGGTCACCTCTCAGCCTCCAATGCTCCAAGGAAAATAGCCTCAGCCTATTTAGCCTCTCCCTATAGCTCAAACCCTCCAACCCAGTGTCACCGAAGCAAGTCTCTTTTTTTTCTCTCTAAAAGCTGTTCCTTGTCTCAAGGATACTCTGTCCTTGATTTTTCTCAAAGGGGTAATAAACCAGGCCAGGCTCTGATCAATCTGGTCTGGTACAGAGATGAAAAGGATTTTGAGAGGCCTTTTTTTATATATGTAAACAGATGAGACTTCAAGCCAAAGTGGTCATGTTTTAGAAGTGACCTGTATAAAGAAAGGAGAGTGGTCAGCTCTCTAGCTGAGCTGAGCAGTTTTAGTTTAGTCTTGAACTGGTTGGAAGTTATCAGGGAGCTGTGTGGAAACTCTCTCTCTTTTCAGGCCTTCAACCTGTAAGCATGTGTTCCATTTATATATATTTTTTTTAAGTATAAATTGGGACTGTTGTATATGTTTGGTACAGCATAATTAAGTTGAATAGACTGAGTTCTGTAGGGGTTCTTTATTCTGTTATGTTTTATTGTGTAATTTTGTGAACAATTCTTTGTCTGTTTTAAAATCTAGCAGTCAACCTAGCTATCTTACCCTGGGTAATTTTCACTGTACACTTACCAAAACAAATTGCAAAGGTATGGTCTGGGGCTGTCTGCTTAAGAATGTTTCGAGTGGTCTGGCTTAGTCCATAACACCAGGCAACACCCTTGTAAATCTTTTCTGCACCCTTTCAAGCTGAACGGCGTCTTTCCTGTAGCAGGGAGACCAGCAGTTGACTGGCAATGAAAAAATGGGATGGCTTTCTGGCTCAGTGTTAGTGGAAGCGGTGAGACGTTCAGTGCAGCTAAGAAAGTGTTTGCCTCGGATTAGAGCTCCGAGAAAACACTGGGGGCATATCCAGTTTGGTGAAACTAGTTGTTAGTGAAAAGCTGGAATTGTTCCAGTGAATAAGTACTGGAGTGCAGTATTGGAGTCCAGAACAACTTGAACCCCTGACCATGTGATCAGCCAGAACGGGAGCAGTTGTTGAGGTCGTCCATGATAAGATAACTCTCAAGTAAGCATTTGAAGGCCAGATTGGCAAAAATGAAGAATAGTAATGCAAATATAAAATTTAACAAAATTTGATATCATTATTATGTAGATGAAGTTGCCAAGAAGTCCGTGGGTTTTATTGTGGTGGTATTTGAAATTGCATGGATGCTGTGGGGTCTTCTGTTGCAGGATATAATCCAAATTTTTGCCACACTTTAATTCTGGGTGTTGTGATAAGTTCCACATGTATGCAGATTGCCTTATTGTTCAAATCTGTCCTTTGTTGTGTGATCAAAACTATGGAATCTTGCGACTTTATTCTCTTAATAATTCTCCTGTATCTCTCTCTGTCTGTTTTACTGGTCCCTTACCAGGTTGTAACGTAATTCAGTGATCTCATCTACAACAGTAACACTCTCCACAGATGCTGACCTGCCAAAGCTTTTTAGTACTTTCTGCCTTTTACTCCAGATGCTCAGAATCTGCGATATTTTTCTTTTGCCACACTGGAAATATTGTCCCTGGCATAGAAAGTGTGCTTTCTGTGAGGGCTTAAATAAGTTTTTGTGTTGTTAACAAACTGTTGGGGAAAAAAAAGAGTATTTTATCGCATGCGGGTTGGAACCTTCCCCAGACTGGCCCATCTCCCCAGACCACTAAATGCCTTCTGCTTGTTGGCTTGAGATGTATATATTCTGTTGTGAATTTGCTTCCATTCACGTTGACCTTTAAATAATTTTCTTGCTGGATTTAACCCAGTACATAAATCAAATCTAATGGCGAACCTGAATCCGTTTTCTTCAGTACATTTTAACTAAGGCATGAACTTGATGGAAAGCCAGCAAATCCTGAGTGCACACATGTGGGTAAACAACACATTCCAACGTGTTCATACTTTTCCCTGGACTCCTGAAGCCAATCGTCAACATCAATACTTCTAAGTAGCACAGTGTTAAAGATTGTAGTCCTTTTGCTGTTAAGGCAAATTGTTCTTTGTGTACTGTCATTTATTAACTGTCTTTAGCTTTATTTTTAGTTAAATTCTCAGTGTTTGCTACAATTGTTGATAGTACCCCCTTGTTAGGGGAATATGGCAATTTCATGGTAATATTACAGGAACATAAATCCAAAGGTCCAGGCTAATGATGTGGGGGAATAGGTTCAAATCTGTCAGTAGAATCTGTGGAATTTAAATTCCATTAATAAATCTGCAAGAAAAAGTTAAACATTGTGTCTCTCTTTAACAAACTCCAAGTTTTTCATCTTACACTCATTGTGACTACTTGTGTGTGGCCTGAAAGGGTTGGCATGTCTCTGAGGGCATTAAGAACTCTGGTCATGTTGCAGGGACTTAGGGAGTGTCAACTAGGAGTTTGTAAGGGAGTGATCGGAGGCGAGTGTGCTCCTGACAGTGTCTGTATTAATGTAGATCTTTTAATGTCATTTGTAAATAGTTGCAGTCATGCAATAAACGTCCTACTTCTGACTTTTCTAGTTATACCAGAAAGACGCCTGTACTTATTTCACTTCTCAAGCAATCCACACGTGTAGTGTCAGTCATAGTGACTGTGAAATCTTCATTGACTTATTGTGAAAACCCACCTGGTTTGCTAATGTCCTGTAGGGAAGGAAATCTGCTGTCCTTGTTCCGTCTGGCCTGTGTGTGACTTCAGATCCACAATAATATAGTTGACTCTTAATTGCCCTCTGAAATGGCTTAGCCAGTCACTCCTTTCAATGAAAATTGGGGATAGAAAATGAATACTGGCCTTTCCTACATCACCCACATCCAATGGAAGATTAAAGGAAAGAACCTCAATAAATATGGAGTGTCTTAACAATGGATGCCAGGTATAACTGTCAGAACTCAATCTCTCATTTCATAGGCTTTCCTGCTGACCATGTACGTTAACAGATTGTGATGAAAGATGTATAATTTACATATTATCATTTCTGGAGATAAATTGGTGCTTGTGACTTCAAACATACAATGTAGAACGCTGAACATTACAGCACAATACAGGCCCTTCGGCCCTCAATGTTGCACCAATCTGAAGCCCACCTAACCCTACACTATTCTATTTTCATCCATGTGTCTATCCAATGACCATTTAAACGCCCTTAAAGTTGGCGAGTCTACTACTGTTGCAGGAAATGCGTCCCACACCCCTATTACTCTGAGTAAAGAAACTACCTCTAACGTCTGTCCTATGTCTATCACCCCTCAATTTAAAGCTATGTCCTCTCATGCTAGCCATTACCATCCAAGGAAAACAGCTCTCACTGTCCACTTTAGTGAAGATTTTCCTTTGGCACAATTACTAAATCCAGTATTGGCTTTAAAACAGGTGACTGTAAATAGATTCTCACCTTTGCAACACTGCAGTATTGGACCATGTGACTAATTCTCATCTATGTGGACCTGGTGTGCCTTGGTTATTGCTAATTTAATGATTTAGGAGTTAACCTATTTGGCTCCTTACGACACAAAGTGCTACTGAATGCATTACCAGTGCAGTCATGAATTCACAATAGGAAACAGCCTTATCTCAATGGAATCACTTATTTTCCTGAGTCAGAAGGTGGATCCAGACTGTGATTCAGGATTTAAGAACATAATCAGGGTGACTCTACAGTACAGTAGCAAGGGAGTGTTTTCCTGTCAGAAATAGTCTTTCACTTGAGATATTAAATGAAAGTTGTGCCAATTTCAGTAGGATGTCAAAGATGCCATAATGCATTATCACAGGGTTCTGTTAACAGTCAGTGTGTGTGGGATCATACTGTTTGTGAATTAGTTTTACATAATAAGATGGCCCTGAGGATATTGAAAGCACGATGTAAATGACAAGTTTGTTCATTATTCTGAACTATTTGCAGATTCTGCAATCTGTCCTGCGCTGACTTGTCGCAGTTTACTTTACAAATCTAATTGTTGAAATATTAACTTCTTTATTCACCTATAGAGAAGAATGTACAACTTTCATTAATGTATTTTATTTTGTTCTTTCTCCTAGCTGTATTTGCAGGTCCGCTTGCATGTAAAATGGGCCAGGCTTTTGCGACCAACCATCCAGTTCTTCCTGCTAACCTTTGCAGTTTATGTGGGCTATACCCGCATCTCAGACTACCGACACCACTGGAGTGATGTGTTAGTTGGATTCCTCCAAGGAGCTATTGTTGCTATTTTAATTGTGAGTATTGAAGGCACAAGTGCTCTGATGTTTCATGGCTTCAAAATAAATGATGTACTAACTTCACTACCCCATTGAATTATTTTATGCATGCATGTGATTTTTGTAATGTCCCTAACAGCAGACATTAGAATTCAGCCACTGTTCTGGCTCCGATCTGTGTACAAATACTAAATTAGATCAAGAGTTAGATTTTTACTAGAGTCCTTCTCCAGTGAAACATTCTGCCAGCAATCTAATTTTGCACATGAAGATTGTTTGAAATGTACAGAACTTCATTTTTGCTTCCTGGCCCCAATTTCTTTGCCCTTCTTTCTCTCTATATTGAAGATCAGTCAAATAGTTTCAATCCTACTTCTGTACAGATCATCTCATCCATGCTCCTCCCTTAATGTTTTCTTTGTTATTTGTACATGGGATGTGGGTGTCACTGGCATAACTAGCATCTATTGGCCATCTGTAATTGCTCTTCAGTAGCAAATCTTTTGAAATACTGCTATCCGTGAGGGAGTAGGTGCGTGGTTACATTAATGTTACGAAGGGTGTTCTGGGAATTTGACCCAGCAACAATAAAAAAAATGGCAATAGAGTTACAAGTTGGGACGGTGCATAACGTAGAGGGGAATGTGCAAGTGATACTCTGTATGTGTCAGCTGTTAAGTTTGGGGGTGGGGGGAGTGGTTTCATGACCACAGATTCCTAATATTGGTAGTCAAACATTCGTAAATAACTTTTGGATAGTTTAATATGTTTATTAAGACGTAGTAGTGTGAATATGATATATTAGTTGATTAGACAAAGAGTATACAATCTGTGACAACTGAGGATGTTTTAAAAAAAAACAGGGGACGTATAGACTGTTGCCACAGAATGTCTATCTTATTACATTGTGAAGGCAGCATATTGTTCTTTAATTGAAGTTTTTGGGAACTCTTCCTTCACTCTCTTCTGGTCCATCTGAAGAAGACAGCTCCTAGGCAAGGACTCTGATTCTGAGCTCTTGCTGTGTCATGTTTCTAAGGTTGGCTGGTTTACACTATCAGTGACCCATTTTAATTTCTTCAGCCAGTGACCTTGGGACAGTTACTCATGAGTGTTGTCCCCTTGCCCACTTTCATCTGAACGTTAGTTGTCATTTCCAAGACTAAGGCTTCCTATTTTTTGCAAATATTGCAAGGATAAAAGGATACACACTATGCTATATAAATCTTTGACATCGGTTTAATGGACCTTTATGATCCTACTGATTCTTGTGGCTTTTCTTGTACCTTTTTGTCTTTATTTACTAGACATTTCGAGGGCTAGTTACTGCTATAGCAGCAGTTAATTTCGTGTTGTGGCTGTACAGGCCATTGGTTAGGCCACTGTTGGAATATTGCGTGCAGTTCTGGTCTCCTTCCTATTGGAAAGATGTTGTGAAACTTGAAAGGGTTCAGAAAAGATTTACAAGGATGTTGCCAGGGTTGGAGGATCTGAGCTACAGGGAGAAGCTGAACAGGCTGGGGCTGTTTTCTCTGGAGTGTCGGAGGCTGAGGGGTGACCTTAGAGGTTTACAAAATTATGAGGGGCATGGATAAGATAAATAGACAAAGTCTGTTGGGAGTAGATTGGGTTGGGATATTTGGTCGGCATGGATGGGTTGGACCGAATGGTCTGTAACAAAGCTGTACATCTCTATGACCCTATCTCTTTAAATGAGATTTCATGGGACACAGGAAATACTGGGAAAAAAAACATTTTAAAGGAACTCCCATTCCAACACTGCCTTTCTCTTTAGAATCCCTGCAGTGTTGAAGCAAGCCATTTGGCCCATTGACTCCACACTGACCCTCCAAAGCGCATCCCACCCAGATCTACCCGATCCCTGTAACCTTGCAATCTTCATAGCTAATCCACCTAGGCTACACATCTCTGGACACTACAAGTAATTTTAGTACGAGAGTGGGGTGCTGGAAAAGCATAGCAGGTCAAGCAGCATCCGAGGAGCAGGAGAATTGACATTTCAGGCAAGAGCCCTTCATCCTGAAACGTCAGTTCTCCTGCTCCTCAGATGCTGCCTGACCTGCTGTGCTTTTCCAGCACCCTACTGATCTCCAGCATCACTTTCTCCTCATTTTAGTACGGTCAATCAGCCTAACCTGCATTTATTTGGACTGTGGAGGAAACTGGAGCACTCAGTAGAAACCCACACAGACACTGAGAGAATGTGCAAACTCCACACAACCAGCTGGAATCGAACCCAGGGCCCAGACATTGTGGGGCTGCAGTGCTAACAACTGTGCCAGCCAGGTGACAGTGGCTTTGGAAGGTTGTTGAAGAGGCACAGGGTATTCAAGTCTGTGATTTACCAGCTCTCTGTGCAATAAATGTTAGTGACAAAACTTGTCCCACTATTTGATTAATGACCAGACATTGATCATTCTGTGAAACCTCTCAGGCCTATTGATGTTTTCCTGGTCAAATCTTGATCATTCAACTTGCTGACTTCAGAGATGGAAGCTGGCAGTTAAAATCTGAGGCTATATACAATAGTTTTTTTTAACTTGATATTGCACTATAGTTCACTAACAGCTTTCCAACATTTCCAATGAGATTCCATTAAAAGAAGACCTCAGCAGCACAGCTGTATTTGTGGATTTTGTGTACATGATCCCATCATCCAAAATAAAATTATTGATTTAATGCATTTTTTTTCCAAAACAGGTGCGATATGTTTCCGATTTCTACAAAAACAGACCCCTGTCTAACGAGGTATTTGAAGCTTCAGAGCCAGAGAGAAAACCTAACATTCCTTTAACTGAAACTGAGCCTATGAATCACTATGGAACACGACACATTCCCTGACTGATCCATGTCCACTCCATTGCCACAGAAACTATGCTTTTCCCATTGAGCATTTAAAGGAAGCCTGGAATTTCCTTCCTTCGTGTTTTTAAACTTTGTTCTATTTACTGTGGCTCAGCATTGAAGACACATTTCAGTCTCTGGGGTAAAAGGAGCACTGACTTATTTTTTATATACTTACGACAATGAGACCGGATACAGAGAGGCTCACAGATGAATATTGTTGCTGTATTCATCACTGCATAAACATCTTGCCAGAACATATTAACCTTATCTTCATATTAAAGGCATTTTGCAAAATTTGCATGGCTGCCATTTTTCAAACAACAAAGAAACCCATTCTTTTGATGCCCTGTGCTGTGTTTTGATTGCAAGATGTAGATAGAGTTGGAAAGCTGAAGCTGTTGCCAGATGATTGCTAATGCTGCTCTCTGTTAGAAGATTTGTGTGCACGACTCAGGACAATGCTGTCTGATTTTTCTCTCCGCTGTCCTCATTTTTTTTTTGTTGTAGTCTTTCTATTTACCCTTTACTAGACCACTAGCTAACTTCATGTGCAGTCAAAAATGGAGAAAACACAGCAGGTTCCTTGCAATTGTGTGTTTTAAGTTGAGAACTTGACCGAATTTGTACCTGATTCTGTGAAACACCGCTGAGGGCGATTTTGATTTGGTAAGGGACTCATTGAGAATTCACGAACAATAAATGAACTTAGATTGCCTGCACTGTTGAGATTTCGATATCCCCACCCTTCCTCCAATGTACAATAGACTGTTCAGGACTTGGCTGAATTGGCTGCTTTCTGTAAACTCAACGTTTGCTCAGTGTTTGCTCTCTTTTTGTTTGCACCCACTGCTCAGGGTGAGCTAGGGACGGACTCAAAGCAGCCTAACCTTTCTGTTCCTGATCATGGCTTATGTGATTTCCACAGTCATCATTTATGGACAGCATTAAGCTCAACATTGATATGTCCACCCTTCTGTGAGCAAATAATGAGCTATCACTGACTGACTGGACTTAGCTTGGAATGGTCCTCATAGCTGAGAAACAATCCTCAGCATTGCTCACTGAGCTTTGGAGAGGAAGAAAGAAAATTGAAAGTATAAAACCTGATTAGAATTTAATTGATAAGGATTTTGAACACATGCTTTAATCTGAATGCTTTACTGCCAAGTGCCAAATCTAGGACTGATGTTTTACAATTTGTAATCCAATAATACTATAGTCTCTTTAAGTAGTAATATCTTCTAAAGCACGCAAGACAAATTATTTCAGTGAACCCTTTTACCCTTCTTAGCTGCTTAATGAGTGTGTTGAGTCACTGAGAACTGGAACAAAAATTAATTCCTTGTTCTAAGACAAGAGACTGAATAATCCAAGCAATAGTGTAACCACTAACTTTAATATAAACAGAAACTGAGCTAACACAAAAGCAGGGAGGTGGAAGACTCCCTGAAGGAATTGCCTTGATCAGCTTCCCTTTAGTAGTCTCTATTCTATATTAAAAGAAAATGGCAGTTATTTGGCAGTGAAACCTCTTAACAATCTTGATCCTGACAGGCTCTTATTAAGTTACTTTTGTACATGTAATGGACTGACCCTAGCTTTTATACCCAGTATGATGTTACTGTGAGGATATTTCAAACTGCCATGAGATCAAAGTTCACTGCTAATTCTATTCAATTCATTTTCTATGAAGTCTCTGATCAGACCATATGAAAATTCAGAGCAAACTTTGCATTTGAAACAAGCCTTGCATTTGTATCATGACAGAGCTACAGCATAGTATAGAGGTACATTCCAAAACTTTGGACTTAATGGCACCTAACTAGCTCCAGATCTACAGTGAGACATTGCCAAGGTTTCCTACATGAAATATAAATATTGCAGGTTTGTTTTCTGAACACCTAATGGAGTTGCCAAAATTTCTCAAAGTGAGGAAACCAATAGGGTGCCAATTGAGATGAGCGACAAGCGATTTTAACCTCTATGTACCAAGTCTTCTGCCCAAAGGAGAACCATGATCCACTTGTCTCTACTCATCTCAAATGAGTTCTAGAAGATTGAGCTCCACATTGCTTATACTTGTGCATTTGGATATAAAATAAGCAAATATGAAATTAGTACAATAGTAATCCAGAAATTAGAGGGCATGTGTTCCTATTTATATGGGCACATTAAATGTCTATATACAGGTATTGCAGATGTAACCATTACTTTCTTTTATCCCACTCACTGCAGATGTGTCAACATCTCTTGAAATGTTTGGTTTGAAACTGAACCTTAAAGCCTTTTTTATTTTGTATATAATTACATATGTATTCTAGACACTAACAAACCTAATTTAGGAAATGAAATTTATCTTGTTGTGAAAAATTGTTCAGGTCCAGAATTATACTTCACCAATACACAAAATGATATGACATATATAATAGTTATTTGTAGAGCTTATTTTATAAAATCAAAAAAGTAAAAACAAAGTCTCACAATTCCTCTAAATATTCACAAGCATATGTGTATTTTTTAAGGCAGTCTTTTTTTAAAAACTATTAGTACAGTTCAAATTTTTATAGCGCGGTCAAGCTCGCTGAATTAATTGTAAAGTTACTTTAGGTTTGTGGGTAAAAAATAGTATTTCTGGTGAAATTTATTCATTTTCTTGTTTATAATTGCCGTATAAAGATGAGAGATTTTATTAATGATGCATTAAAGTGTTTTTTTTTAAATATCTTGGTGATAATGTGGTCATATTCTCTATTGAATTGTTTCTGGTTACTTTTGAATGTCTGGCTGAAATGCAAGAGGAAATTCACACCTCAGAAATTTAATCTACCACAAAGCTAAACTAGAGAGTGTGAATCGAGTTTTGAGTCTTGCACCTCCCTGCTTTTGTGATAGCTCAGTACAGTTAAATATTTGGGCTGCAAATTCATGTACAGGGCAGTCAATGGGAAGCTTCTTTGGAGTGATGTTACTATTACATAAATGGTTATTTAACCCATTGTTCAGTGCACAATCACCAGTGAGTTCCAAGAGATTAGATATTTTAGATAAGACTGGCATTAGCAATCCAATACAAGATATTGTCTGTCCCAAAGTACACCTGCCTCACCTTCAGATATCTTTGCTGTTTTATTGTTGTGAATGATTGATTGATTGTACCATCTCCTCCCATAACTCGACTTTTCAAGGAGTCTCAACAATGGAACTCCTTTCAGAACACAGCAAGAGTTACATCATTTAACTAATGGAGTTAAAAATCACACAACACCAGGTTATAGTCCAACAGGTTTAATCGGAAGCACACTTTCCGGGCGACGCTCCGTCATCAGGTGATTGTGGAGGGCTCGATCGTAACACAGAATTTATAGCAAAAATTTGCAGTGTGATGTAATCTTAACTAATGGAGGTTGTTCCATCATTCAATGAGAATATGGCTCATCAGTCCAGTATTCAAAGCATCGTTGGGCTCTCCACATATAACTCCTTGGTAAAAGATGAGCACCATGATCCAGTTCTAGACCAGCAGATGACCTTGGACAACTCCATGGCAAAGAGTAAATCTGACACTTGACCTCTTAGAGATCTTCGCTGACATCCACTCACCTTCATTTTCACACCCTCTGATACATTTCTGTTTGGTAAGTGTGTTTGTTTTCAGGAGTGTCTCTAGACTAAGGCAAATTAAAACTTCAGCTTTTTGTTTCTGGCGGGGTGTACTTCCATCCATATCTTTACAACCCTTTATATGAAGGTCTCAATTGATAAATGTGGTAAGAGAAACAGTAACCAAACCTCATGTATTTTATTTAGCTCTTACTGCTTATATTACATATGATCTTCAGTGATGAAAGCTTCTATCACACCTAGGGCATGATCTTTCCCTCTCTGGAAGGGGCAAGAAGGGGAACTAATTGGATAGGTTGGCTGCATAGTGATGCTTATCCCTTTTTAGTACCTTATCCAATAATTTCTGAGCAAGAATATCCATCGATGACCTTCTTGGTCTACTATAAGTTAAGAGTGAAATAAGGTTTTGTGGTGCAGTAGTAGTGTACTTACCTCAGGGTCAAAGGCCTGGGTTGAAATCCCACCCATTTCCAGAGGTGTGACATAACACATCTGAACAGGTGCATTAAAAATGTGTAAAAACCTTTAAGTAGTTTGTGGTCACTTAATAGTCTTGCCTCACTTTTCCATTGATCTGATTTTCACCACTTGTCCAAGGCATGAAGTGTCTGCTTTCTTCATGGTGCTTCAGTCTTGAGTCAGCTGTTGGTATTCTGGTCTTGTCCCATTCTCTGAGCTGACTTTTAATAGAGGATATTAGTCTCTGCTTAACTAAGCACATTATCTCCATACTCTGTTGCAGTCATAGAGCTATACAGCACAGAAACAGACCCTTCGGTCCAATTCATCCATAATGACCAGCTATCTTAAATTAATCTATTCCCATTTGCCAGCATTTGGCCCATATCCCTGTAAACCCTTCCTATTCATATATCCATCTAGAATCCTTTTAAATGTAGTAATTGTGCCAGCCTTCACGACTTCCTCTGGCAGCTCATTCCACACACGCACCACCGTCTGTGTGATAAAGCTGTCCCCTAGGTCCCTTTTAAATCTTTCTCCTCTCACCTTAAACCTATGCCCTCTAGTTTTGGAGTCCTCCACCCCAGGGAAAAGACCTTGTCTATTTACTTTATCCATGCCCCTAATGATTTTATAAACTTCTGTAAGATCACCCTTCAGCCTCTGACACTCCAGGGAAAATAGTCCCAGTCTATCCAACTTCTCCCTATAGCTCCAACCCTGGCAACATCTTTGTAAATCATTTCTGAATCCTTTCAGCTTTCACAACATCCTTCCTGTAGCAGGGAGGCCAGGATTGAATGCAATATTCCAAAAGCGGCCTCATCAATATCCTGTACAACTGCAACAAGACCTCCCAACTCGTTTAGGAGAAAGTGAGGGCTGCAGAAGCTGGAGATCAGAGCTGAAAATGTGTTGCTGGAAAAGCGCAGCAGGTCAGGCAGCATGCAAGGAACAGGGGAATCGACGTTTCGGGCATAAGCCCTTCTTCAGGAATGAGGAAAGTGTGTCCAGCAGGCTAAGATAAAAGGTAGGGAGGAGGGACTT
>NC_057740.1:30885904-30932810 GCF_004010195.1 Chiloscyllium plagiosum
TTTATCTTAGCCTGCTGGACACACTTTCCTCATTCCTGAAGAAGGGCTTATGCCCGAAACGTCGATTCTCCTGTTCCTTGGATGCTGCCTGACCTGCTGCGCTTTTCCAGCAACACATTTTCAGCTCCCAACTCGTATACCCAATGCACTGACGAATAAAGGTAAGCGTGCCGCCTTCACTTCTTTTATAAGCAGCTCCTATTTAAAGTTAAATGTAGGTCGTGCCTCACTCCCAAGCTTTGATGTTTGTACACTTAGAATAGAAATGTGTATTTCTCCATAAAAAACACAAGTGAAAAGTTTCGTAAGTCAGCCCCCCCATGGCACCTACATCATTGACAAGTCACGTCATAATTTTTAACAAGTAACGTGACTAAAAAGTTCAGTGAACGGTTCCTGGGCTCAGGGAAAGTCAGTTAAGGAACGATGGAATACTCTGAAGCTGCAGCCATGATGAGAACACCACACCAGGCTGCGGGGTACTGAGCTGGAAGCCTCTGCTGAAGGAGACTGTTGTATCTGGGCAAGACCCGCCTGCCTGGACACTGAAGATGAAGACGACATCTACATAGGATGAGACCTCTACTTGCACTTCCACTTGCAAATCAATGCTCAAGTTTATCTTAAACCTGCACAAAAAGCTGGCTATTCACCCAGTGCCATGTCTGAATCATAACATTGTTTTGCAAAATGGTGACCTGATTTGGAGTCTTCCCTGTTAAGCAGCTTCACTGAGTTGAGAGTCAGTCATCCATTGCCCCTCAAATGATAACTGGTTATTTAATTTCATTCCCTACTCACTGTCATCCTTAGTTTGCTTTCAGACTGTCTGAAATTCCCTGTAATCACCACATTACAATTCTTGTAGTTGCCTGAATAATTCCCCATTGATCCCTTCATCTTGATCTGACTTGGTGTGACAGTTGCCAATTATTGCTTTTATCTCTACTGATTGCTTCTGCCAGCTCTCTCCCTCCTACTACTTCCATCTTTTTGATAGCTGTCCTGTCATCCTTTTGCCAGTAATGCTGCCTTTCCAAATAGATTAATGTGTCTATCTTTATGCACTTAACATATTTGCAGCTCCTAGTCATGTTGCTGTGCTGATGCAAATTCCTTCAATTCTTTTCCTATTGCAAAACGGCTTCCTCCACTGCCGCAAAAGAAATTTTAATTTCTGCTTATTTGAACCTTTTATTCTGTTTACATTCCTTTCTGTGTAGATACTATTTCAGGCCTGGAGCTAGAGACTTGTTTCTCCATGCATGCAAATTTTTCTCTATTCTCTGCTGGTTGTGTCCATTTTTGTTTAGAATGTGAAGTAATAGGGAGGGCCTCTTAAAACATTTCCTCTTCCAGCCTTCACATTGCCCCCACCATCCAAGTCCACCATAATATAGGATGAGGAGAGGACCATTTGCTGCTGCCATAGGTCATGATGTTCTGATTGTAGTTTCAACAAGCATTCCCTGTCTTTTTCTCTCCAGCTGCAAGATCCTCCAAAGTCATCAGCGATCTCCAGAATTGGAAATTAATGTTTGTCTCAAGTCCACTTTCCTGTCTGCACTTCACAACTCTTGCCTCCCCTGTCTATCTAATTCAGCCTTGTATAAATTTGAAGAGCCAGTCTTTACTACCACCTGGGGAAGAGAATTCCACTCATGACCAACCAACTGAGAGAGAAAATAAATTTCTCCTCCGCTTTGTCTTAAAGGTTGACGTCTTAAACAATGCCATCTAGTTTCATTCTCCCAACAAGGGCCCAACTAAATCTAAAATATAAATCTAAGAGGAGTCTTCAGTTTGCAGTTCTGGCAAGGACTCCCCAGTTTCACCTCCAACATATTATTTACATTCAATTTACAGAGCAGTCCATTGATGACTTGGCTTCTGCAATTCTGCAATCTCTGGGTTGACTAGTTGTCCAGTTCCTACCTTCTACCCAGATAGTTCCTAATAATTCAAGGGGCACCGCCTCTGTCTGCTGCTGACATCTGGTCAGTACATTACTCTCTCCCTGTCCATTGCCTTGAGGCTGAACCAGGTCTTGTTGCAAACCTGGTGTCATATTTGAGATGAGGTTTCGACCATGTATCCCTGGTTAAGATCACCTAATTCCACTTCAGAAACATCAAGTGAAATTACTCCGTCTTAGCTGACCTGCTGCTGCAAGCCTCAGTCATGCCACTGTTATGTCTAGAGTTGTCTGTGCAAGTACATTTCTGGCCAGTATTGCACATTCTACCTTCTGGAAACATCAGCTTATCCAAAACTCTTGCCTGGGTCTGAAATCATACCAAGTCTGTTCACCCATCCACTCCCCTTAGCTCCCACACCCCCTGCAGGTCCCCAATGATCTCCCCACTTAAACAACAAATTGTATCCATGTGGTTCAGCATCAAATTTCAATTTATAACACTCCTGAAAACATAATGTTTTATTACATTAGAAATGTTATACAAATACAGTTGCTAAATTAGATTCCCTCTGGATTATGCCTTACGAGAAAAGCAGTTGAGCTTCAGATTAATCCTATTCTCAGGATTCAGGGTCTTCCATATCAACAAAGACAGAAAGTGGGGAAGAACCAAGTATACTCAGAATAAAATGTCAGTTATAATTTGTCAATTTGTTTTCCAGATGGTTTATGTTTGATACCATCCTCCTATCTTTAATTTTATTATTATTATTTTGGTGATGCTATCCAGGAGCTGAGTCAGCTTTCACATCTGTTTCACACCCAGTTCAATTTCACCACCTCCTCCAGGGTACCCAACCTGTTGCTACCATCTCCAGTTGTAACTGTTACAGGTAGGGCAAAGTCTTCCTCGAGCTTATTTGGTAAACCAAAGCATTCTCTTCACCTCCTGGAAGCATGCACATGCCTCCAGCCTTGAATCCACCATCTTCTGTGGCTGCCAGTGTTTGCTTGGCTCAGGGAGGTGAAAACATCGCTGTACTGGTCAAGCTTATGTCAGCTTCCTTGTACTATTCAGGTCAATTGTCAAAATCATTTTCCTTCATCTCTCTGTTGGTTCTCTAATATCTCCCCCTTGTGGTCCAAATCACATTATCAGTCGATTCTAATCCTCCTCACCAGCCAATTGCTTGTATGGGTGATGTACTGCACCACACTGCCAAGAAAATGAAAATGCAGGAACTGCTCAGCAGGTAAGGCATGATCTGTGGAAATCTGAAACTTAACAAATGTAACTCCTGCTGTTCAAGAGAGATTGGGAGATAGAAAATAACTACGTGTTATTCTAGCATCGGTCATTGAGAAAGTGCTGGGACTTATGATCAAGGAAGTCTTCGAAAAGCGAAATATGATTTGAAAAGCTCAACAATGTTTTTCAAAGGTAAATCCTATTTAACAAATTAATTAGAATTTTCTGAGAATATAACCAGTAACACAGGTAAAAGAGAACCAGTAGATGTGGTATTTCTAAATTTGATAAAGTGCCAGACAAACACAAGATGGTCTCAAAAAAACTTCTGTTCTATAAAGCCAGGTTCCATGTTGAGATCTGACACGTACCGTATTGCCATCAGCTGGGATCATATTGCTAAATTTGCCCTCAAAGTGCACTGAGACATTTCCCTGTACATGATGGAGGTGTGTTGCAGTTCATTCAGAATCCAAGTTGCTATGGTAACATGCACTTTTACAAAGTGTTTAGACTGGAGCTATGGGATGAGTGATGGTGGAGTGTCCAGTTTACTCCACCACATGGCTGACCAGGAATCTCCTGCCACTTGCCATTGGTGTGTATGGGAATGATTTGTCAGTCAGTTTCCAAACGCCTTGGCCATCAGGCCATGCATGGGACTCAAACCTAGAGGTCCTGGTTCAGAAGCAGGGAGGCCAGCCAATTGCCAGTCACATTTTTCTAACCCAATGTACATCTTGTTTTTGAAATATGAATGAAAGTATTTTGATTTGAAAAGAAACCTTGCATACAATCATACAGTTGTACAGCACAGAAACAGACCCTTTGAAGTAAAACTTCTATGCTGACCAGAGATCCTAAATTAATCTAAATAAAAATTGAAAGAACTGCAGATGCTATAAATCAGAAACAAAAATAGGAGTTTCTGGAAAAGCTCAGCAGGTCTGGCAACAGCTGTGAAGAGAAATCAGAGTTAACATTTTGGGTCTGGTGACCTGGCACCTTAACTTTGATTTCTCTTCACAGGTGCTTTTCCACTAATTTCTGTTTTTGTTTCTAAATTAATCTAGCCCCATTTGCCAGCATTTGGTCCATATTCCTCTAAGTCCTTCCTATTTATATACCCATCCAGATGCCTTTTAAGTGTTGTAATTGTACCAACCTTCACCACTTCCTCTGGCAGCTCATTCCATGTACGTACCACCCTCTGCGTGAAAAAGTTGCCCCCCAGTTTCCTTTAATATCTTTCCCCTCTCACCTTAAACCTATGCCCTCTAGTTTTGGACTCCCCTACCCTTGACTATTCCCCCAATCTATGCCCCTCATAATTTTGTAAACCTCTATAAGGTCACCCCTCAGCCTCCGATGCTCCAGGGAAAACAGTCACAGTCCATTCAGCCTCTCCCTATATCTTAAACCCTCCAACCCTGGGAACATCCTTGTAAATCCTTTCTGAACCCTTTCAAGTTTCACAACGTGGGCGGCACGGTGGCACAGTGGTTAGCACTGCTGCCTCACAGCGCCTGAGACCCGGGTTCGATTCCCGCCTCAGGCGACTGACTGTGTGGAGTTTGCACGTTCTCCCCGTGTCTGCGTGGGTTTCCTCCGGGTGCTCCGGTTTCCTCCCACAGTCCAAAAGATGTGCAGGGTCAGGTGAATTGGCCATGCTAAATTGTCCGTAGTGTTAGGTAAGGGGTAAATATAGGGGTATGGGTGGGTTTCGCTTCGGCGGGTCGGTGTGGACTTGTTGGGCCGAAGGGCCTGTTTCCACACTGTAATGTAATCTAATCTAATCTAATCTAAAAAAAAAATCTAATCATTTGTAATCTAATCTAAACGTCTTTCCTATCAAAGGGAGACCAGAATTGAATGCAGTATTCCAATAAAATTCTCCTTGAAATCTGAGCTCTGCTCATGTCTAAAGAAGCCCGACAGGTTGGAGTCAGCAATGTAAAAGTACAATCATATCATATCTAATAAGATTATATCTATTTTTACACATTTTTCATTATTTTCTCTCCTGTTCCTCACTCCCCTCCCTACCTGAAGGCTTTGGCTCATGCTATGATATAGCTCGCTATCATTTGGCTGGTTCCATAACCATTCACAGCATCACAGAAGGTACAGAAGCCTGAACACACGCACCAGCCGGTTTCGTAACAGTTTATACCCTACTATTGTTAGAATACTGAATGGACTCTCAAACTCTTAACATTCATCTGTACCTGTGTTTTTGTTTTTGCCACTGTTTACCTATTATTTACTTATCTATACTTCTTAACTCTGTGATCTACCTGTACTGCTCACAAGGCCTCAGTACACATGACAATAAATTAAATTAAATTCGATCACATATTGATTTGGCCCTTGATTGAGGTCTGCCAGCTGGAAATGTCCAACTGAGTGTGCTCAGTAATAATTAACAACACGAAAGGCGCCATGGAAGCAAAGGTAAAGCATCATTTCCACTTGCCTGGATACGGAGCTGGGGGAAGAGGAGAAAGAGAGTTCCATCTGTCTTTACACCAACGCCATGATCAGCTACTCGCCCCCCGCTCCCACACTCCTAACCACACACATTCCTCACTCTCTCAGGCTCATCCACTGGCTGACTTTTGTCCTCTTCAAAAGACAATTTCATTATTAGTCACTTCTTCATTGGTGGCTGCTCCTGAAGTTGCCAAGGTCTGGAGTACCACCTGCCCCTGTATCTCTTCATTTTCTCTCTCACTTTCATTATTTTAAAACTTGCCTGAAAGGTTTGATAAAGCTGTTAATTATTGAATATTTCCTTATGTGGCTTGGTGTCAGACTTCAGTTTGCAATGCTCCTGTGAAGCATGTTGGGATTTCATTCTGATAACTTAAAGGCGCAAAATAAATGTAGGTTGTTGTAGAGCACACCCAGCAAGTCAGTCTCTTGGCTCCATGGCATTTCTACCACTGCCTTCATACCAAATTTGGGCACCCACCAATTTCCAGACAACTGTGTTTATCTAGCCTCATGCATGTCTCCATTTTAAATGAGGGTTTAGGGCATGTAAATGTTATCTGTGAGATTGTCAGCTTATGCTTAAATATATTTCTGAGAAAAGCTATTTTACTTAAATTTAATTGGCATCATTCCAAAACAATACAAGGGCAAGTTTGTTTTCCCAGAAATGGTAGCATCTCCAAATAGAATAGTTTATTTTTCTTGAGTGCTGCACAAAATAATCTATTCATTTCACAGAAACAAACACTTCATAGAGTGAACATTTGACCAAAGTCTGAGCAAAGCAGTAGCTCAGTGTCTCAGGGACGGTAGGAAGCAATTTATTTAATGCCATAGAAATAAAGAATATATTTCTCTACCCTCTGGGAGTCATACACCTTGGGAAATAAACATCTCTTTGTTTTTTATAGATTGAATGTCCGAGAATAGGACAGAACAATAAGTCTGAAACAATTCTAAGTTTGCACTGCATCTTTTTTTTAAATGTCAGGAACAAACACTGGAGGGGGGTGCAGAGGAGATTTATCAGGATGTTGGCTTGGTTGGAGCATTTCAGCTATGAAGAGGGACTGGACAGGCTTGGGCTGTTTTCTTTAGAGCAGAGAAGGTTGTGTGTGTGACCATTGTCCTAGACACTCATGGGACTGTTCTGTCAGTGGACAGGTGGGTTTAACCAGAGGGTTACCATGCCTCTGGTAAGAAAGCAGAATCTTCATGGTAACCTCAGCTGGTGTGGGAACTGAACCCATGCTATTGGCATCACCTTGCATTGCAAACCAGCTGTCTAGCCAACACAGCTAAAGTTGAAGGACGACTTGACTGAGTTGTTGATGATTATGAGAGGCATGGACAGGATAGATAGAAAGTGAATGTCCCCCTTATTTGAAAGGTCAGTCATAAGGGGGTATAATTATAAGGAGGTATAGAGGGGATTTGAAAAAAATATTTTTCAGTCAGAGGTTGGTGAGAATCTGGAAGCCTGGCCTGGTAGGGTAGTGGAAGCAGGAAACCTCACACTTTACAAAGTACCTGGATGAGCACTTGAAATATCATAACATTGAAAGCTATGGACCAAATGCTGGAAAGTGATCAGTGAGATGCCAGAGGAAGTCATATAATTGTACAACTACAACATTTAAAAGGCATCTGGATGGGTACATGAATAGAATGTGTTTATAGAAATATGAGTCAAATACTGGTAACTGGGACTAGATTAATTCAGGATATCCAGTCAGTATGCACAAGTTGGACTGAAGGGTCTTTTTCCATGCTGTATACCTCTATGATTCTGATTCTAGGTCAACCCACCAAGTCTACAGAGCAAATAATCCTGCTAGTGCTGCTCCAGAGTGGCCAAACTTGGGACTGTGAACTACCATTATACTGAAAGGCTAAACCACTTTCAGTTAAACAGCATTTGGACCCCTCAGAAAATCATACAAGTTGAAATACGAAGCAGTGAAACTCTCACCTACAAATTAACACCATATTGAGACAGACACAATTGAATTGGACTGGTCGTGTAGCCAGAATGTCTGACACTCACCCAACCAAATCTTCGACAAGAGTCTGGGGTGTTCTCCCACGACACTCAAAAGGAAGTACGCTGACATTCTAACCCTTCACTCAGCTGCTGTAAAAAAAAATCATCTCCTCATCTCAAACCAGGAATATCTTCCCTCGTGTCTCATGTATCAAAGTGCAACATACTTTAAAGACAATTGAGCCTCTTTAAATCCAATTTTTTGGTTCACTGATGAATGAACTCAAATGAAAGGTTAAGGCTCCATAGAGCCTTGACATCGAAGTCAACAGCCAGGTGTGATCTACCTGGGATTGCTGCACTTGGTCCAAACAAATAAAGAATGACACTACCTTCTCTAAAACAAATGCAAAATAGAAACAGAAAGAACCAGCAACTAATTGAAAGAACCCCTCAGAAAATCACCGTGGGCGTCACGGTGGCACAGTGGTTAGCACTGCTGCCTCACAGCTCCAGAGACCTGGGTTCAATTCCCGCCTCAGGTGACTGACTGTGTGGAGTTTGCACGTTTTCCCCGTGTCTGTTTGGGTTTCCTCCGGGTACTCCAGTTTCCTCCCACAGTCCAAAGATGTGCAGGTCAGGTGAATTGGCCACGCTAAATTGCCCGTAGTGTTAGGTAAAGGGTAAATGTAGGGGGTATGGTTGTGCATCGGCGGGGCGGTGTGGACTTGTTGGGCCGAAGGGCCTGTTTCCACACTGTAAGTAATCTAATCTAATCTAATTCAAAACCCAATCATTTATGCTGTCCTATCAGAACCTAGCAGTTGCAAACCTGCCTTCACATTCACCCATGTACCCTGTGAAGAACCACTAACTACCTCTGATGAGACAAAGTTAAAAAATCACACGGCACCAGGTTATAGTCCAACAGGTTTGTTTGGAAGCACTAGCTTCCGGAGTGCTGCTCTTTCATCAGGTGGTTGTCTCCAAATTTGATGAAGCCCATCTTCATCTTTGCCTCAGGACAAACCAGACAAGAAGTTAAAATCTAGCCTCACTGCCCTGCTTCTTTCCTTCCTCCTGAAATCTTCAAGCCATTAAACCCAGGCTTGGTGTCACTCTGTTGCTTTTACCAACATTGTCAGTGTTCAGCTTTGTGGAGTCTGAGGCTTTTATTTGAGTTCATTCACCAGAGAATCATCAAACAATTGTATTTAAAGAGACTGTGTTGTCTTTAAAGTACATTGCACTGTGACATATCTGATACCCAGGAGGGTACTGGCCTTGTTTGAGACGAGGAGGTGATTTTTGCAGACCCTGAAACTGTGTTTGAAAGTTGGGGGGGAGGGGGTAAACAAAATAAAGTTAATGGCCATTCTATTGCCTTCCAAACTCCCCCCCAGTAATCTGCCCTGTCACATTAAAGGGGGATAGTAAAGGGTCATTCAGCCCGCTTAGCCTTAGGCCTTTTGAGGCCTCCAAATGGTACTAGCAGCATCTTAAGGGCCTTTTTCTGCCTTTGCCTCAATAAGGCCTGTGTCTGGGGAAGATGGCCAGAATGGCTGTTTTCAATCCATTTGTAAAGGTGAGAAGGTACAGGGAAGGGTGTGGGGTCCCTCCTTTGGGAAGTTTGTCCTGTGACCATCGGGAGAACCTCATCAAGATGGTGGCCTCCACTATTCTGACTATGAAAACCCAAATTCACCCGCCTTGTCTAAAATGCTCAGACTTACCTTATAAGGACTTAAACAGTTAATGGTAGGACCTTGAGGAATGTTGTCTAACAGAGAGATTGAGGGGTTTAGGTACATAGTTCCTTGAAAGTGGTGTCACAGGTAGACAGAGTGGTAAAGAAGGCGTTTAGCACACTTCTCCTCATAGCTCAGGCCACTGAATATAGGAGTTGGGCCGTCATGTTACGTTGTACAAGACATTGATGAGGCCACTTTTGGAGTACAGTTCTGATTGCCCTGCTATAGGAAGGATATTATTAATTTGGAACGGGTACACAAAAGATCTTAAAGGATGTTACTGGGGCTGGAGGTTTGGTTATAAAGAGTGGCTGGATAGACTTGGAGATTTTTTTCTGAAGTACAGGACTCTTTGGAGTTAGCTTATAGATGTTTATAAAATCATAAAGGGCATAGATACAGTGAATAGCAAAGGCCTTTTCCTCAGGATAGGAAAGTTCAAAACTAAAGGGTATAATTTTAAGGTAGGAGGAGAAAGATTTAAAGGGACCTGAGAGACAACTTTTTCACATAGAAGGCTGCTCATATATGGAATGAACTGTCTGAGGAAATGATAGATGCAGGTACAGTTACAATATTTAAAAGACATTTGAATTGGTATGTTGAGTAGGAAAGGTTTAGAGAGATATGGGCCAAATGCAGGCAAATGGGATTATGTTAGTTTGGGAAACTTAGTCGGCATGGATGAGTTGGACCGACGGGTCTGTTTCTGTGCTGTAGGACTCTATTACTCTAAGTCTTCATCCTGGAGACATGTTTAATTCCCAGCAAGGGCCACTACTTGCTGCTGGCTAGGCTGAAACTACAGAGTTGCTGGCCATTCACATTGGCTGGCAGTTTCCAAGGGTGGGACTTCCTGTCCCTGAGTCGGGATGTCCTTCATGCAGGTTTTATAGGTACCTTGGTCTATTACCATTGCAGGACAGCCAGCTTTCAAGTTGACCAACCTTTTGACTAAGGGTTGGGTAATGGTACAATCAACACATACCCCGCCTCCCCCAAAAAAGTCACCACTGTGATGTTTGCCTTGTGTTACTTATTGAATATATTGCTGCAAATGTATTGTTAGTCTAGCTAAAAGCATGAAAGTTAATAAACCATGGGCAGAAATTTTTCATAAAACATGTAAGATCAGAAATAAAAGCTGGAGTAGGCAACTCAGCCGGTTGAGCATTCTGCTTATTCAATCAGATTGTCACTGATCTTTTACCTCAGCTCTACCTTCCTTCACTCTCTCCATTTCCCTCAATTCTCCTTGTATCAAAGAAATTATCAATCTCTGTCTTGAACATACCCAAAGCTCCCTGGTGTAGAGAAATTGAAAGATTCATAATCCCTGAGTGGTGTAATTTCTCTTCCTTGTATCCGAATTGATAGACCCACCATTCTGAAACTGTGTCCTCTCGTCCTAGACTCTCCTGCAGGGGAAATATTTTCAACTATCACTGTGTTCCACTTAACAGCAAGGCATTGTTACTGTTTGATCCAATCACTTCATATTAAAGGCTAACACATTATTTGCTTTCTCAATTGCTTGCTGTATCAAAATGTGCCATGAAATCCTCCTGAATATGAATATTTTCCCAGCCTCTCACCATTTAAAAAAAGATCTCCTTTACTATTTTACTCATAGAAGTGGATAACTTAATAGAACTTGTCATGCTCAATTATACACGTTACTGTGTGAATGCACACTGAAATGAAAAATGGATTCATAAAACATAAAGAAAGGACTTGGATTTTGGAAGTTGAATGTATACTTATAGAGATAATAGCTGTATAATGTGCTTAAGTACTATGTACGTCCTTCAGAAAGCAATTCAAAATGAAATAGCTCCTTTCACAAAGAGCAAATCTATAGTAGTAACCCAGTTCCACATGTGCAGCTCCTGAAAGAAAGATATAAAAGAGACCTAAGGGGCAACCTTTTCATACAGAGGGTGGTACAGGTATAGAATGAGCTGCCAGAGGAAATGGGGGAGGCTGGCAACATTTAAGAGGCATTTGGATGGGTATATGAATAGGAAGGATTTGGAGGGATATGGGCCGGGTGCTGGCAGGTGGGACTAGATTGGGTTGGGATATCTGGTCGGCATGGACAGGTTGGACCGAAGGGTCTGTTCCCATGCTGTGCATCTCTATTACTATGATTCTAAGTAGAAAGCCACTGCAACATGCTAAGACCAGTACACTGACACTACCGGTTTCAGCAAGGCCTGGCAACTTCTCTATAAAAATGAAACAAAGAACTGTGAGTGCCGGAGAACTGAAACAAAAATAGAAATTGCTGGGGCAAGTCAGCAGGCCTGGCAGTGCCTGTGGAGAGAGAAACCGACCTAATGTTGCGAGTCCGATGACCCCCTCATTGGTATGGAATTCTGATGAAGAGTCACTGGACCCAAGACATTGATTCTGCTTTCTTTCCACAGATGCTGCCAGACCCACTGAGTTGCACCAGCAATTTCTGTTTTTGTTTCTGACAACTTTTGTATTGGACTTGAGCTAACTGGAGATAAGTAAATGCTTCATGGATGGACTGCATCAATGCCGGCATTGCACAGCGTATGAGACAGCCTGAAAACAATATTGGCAACCGTACGACACAATATTGTGGTGCTCTGGTACCTAAGCACATTTTATAAACCAACTAAAGCTTCATATTGTTGTCACATGTCCACATTGTTCCATTCACCATTAAACCTCCCTACTGGAAAACTAGTTTCCCTCCCCAACATCCCATACCACTCATCAGATCGTTTCTCTAGAAAAGCAGCTCTGTTTCTTTTCCATCTGCAAACAATGTGATGTCTTTATACGCTAGAAAATAGAGGGTTTTTTTATTCATCTGCAGAATGAAAGTATCACCAGCTAAGCCTTCGTTTATTGCTCAGAGGGCAGTGAAGAGTCATACACGTTGCTATGGGTCTGGAGTCATGTTTAGGCCAGACCAATTAAGGATTGCTGATTTCCTTCTCTGAAGTACATTAGTGAACCAGATGGGTTTTTCCCCTGATAATGGTTTCATGGTCATCATTAGACTCTTCCAGATTATTAATAAATTCAAATTCCATTATCTATCATGATGAGTTTTCAAATCCAGGTCCCCAGAACATTACCTGGGGTCCCTGGATTAATAGCCTAGTGATAACACCACTAGGCCATCACCTACCCTTAGGGAGAGCAAAAGGAGGTTAGAAAGTACAGAGAAGAGCAAATAAATGCATGACACTTGTGTAATCAAGCCACCTAATTTAATGCAAAAGCAGCTGACAAGACACTGGAAATCTGAAATAAAAACAGAAATGTTGCAAATAATCAGTTCGTCAAGCAGCAAGTACGGAAAGGGGAATAAAAAGAATTTTTCAGGGTGGATCTTTTGTCAGAACTGGTAAGTGTTAAAGATGCATTGGATTTGAAGCAAGCACAGAGGCACAGTGAAAGGGAGGAACGGAGGATGGAACAAAAGAGAGGGCTCTGTGATTGGATAGGAGGCAGGATGATGAGAGGTGGTGCAAGGCATAAGGACATGGTAATGGAACAAGAAATAAACAGATGAATCAAGAGGCAGTGGAAAGTGTCAAAGGAGAAGAATGACCAACAGCTGCCATTTGAAAATATCAGAGCAGAGTTTACCATCTGAAATTGTCAATGTCCCTGTCAATTCAGAACTGTTCCAAAAGTGTCAGTGTCTGGCTGGGTCACTCAAATTCAAGAAGCCAGAATTGACCAGCTCCTGGACAGTACAAAACATGAATAAGAACAACTTTTCACCAGCTCAGCTCCCACCTCTGACTGGGGTAATTGAGAGAGGCAGGAGGAAAGTGCCAAGGGGTTAAGCTCTTGTTTGTCAAAACGTTTCAGTTCAATCTTCAGTTCACCACCTTGTTCACATGAGATGAGGGTGGGGGTTCATTTCCATGGTAACCGGTTTAATCTGCATTGTCAGGATGCCAATGATGAAGAGATGAGATGAATGACTTCACTGTTTGTTTAGCACATAATAAAGGCAGGAAGGAAGACTACTAAAACAGAGGACCCTTTCATCTGTTTTCAGATGGGTGTCTCGGGAAGATTCGTGAAAAGCTTTCACTGGTGACTGATCCCTGATCTGCTTGGCTGCACTCTAACAGCCCGGTTTCTGCTCATCCTGGTTTCTGAAGCTACACCACCTCCTCTTCCTTACTGGCATTTGGAGAATAGACTTTTTAAGGGTAGTCCACATGGTTTTATGCAGGGAGAATTTGTCTCACAAACTTGATTGAGCTTATTGAGGAAGTGACAAGCTTGATTGATGAGGGTAAGGCAGTGGATATTGTCTGCATGGACTTTACTAAAGAATTTGATGAGGTCCCTCATCTTTAGGGTTACAGGGATAGAGTGGTATGTTCTTTGGATGGTCGGTATGGACTGGATGGGCCGAATGGCCTGCTTCTACACTGTATGGATTCTATAATTCTATGATACAACCTTCCAACTGGAATAAATTAAGAACACTAACATGCATGAAAAGCAAAGAAAGCTTAATCAGAATAAGTGATGCCAAAATATGAGACAACAATTGTAAAAATTGGCTTACCAACATCTTGTGTAGCATTGGACCTCCTCAAACGTTTAACTTCAGGGAAGTTCCCAAAGAAATGCTTTAGCAGCTCCTGATCAGTCAGATTCGGAGTCCAACAGTGTGAATGTTTACAGTGGGTTGGTCATGATCCAGGACTTTCAGATTGCCCAGATAAAGTAATAATGGGGCTTCAATGGATCCATGACCTGGGTACCTGGTGGGTGGCTTTCTCATGTTTCATTGCCACAGTTAAACTGGCACTCGTGTGTGACTCAGTGGCAATGGGACTGGAAGTTCAATTTTTGCAATTGAAATTTCTCACCCACCCTCTTTATGCTGGGTGGTTAGGGTTAAAATGTAGGTCTGTGCCTGTTTTAAACATCTGTGGGTAACCCAGACTATCAGACAGCCACTTGAGATTGGAAAGGCATCCTGATCCTCAAAGTTGAACAGACATCGGCAGCAACTGTGAAAGGGTCCATTCTTCGGATTGGTTTTGCATGTCTGATCTGTTCCCAGCCCACTGATTCAATGCCAAGAAAATAGTTTCAGTTGTTAATGGGCCCACACAATCCCAGTCTGAAGATGGTGCTCATATTGATGCTTTGACATGAAACGTCCCCTATCTGATCTCTCACCCTTGCAGAAATCAGAATTTCAGTGGAGTGAGGAATTCAAGTTTGATTGCACCTTATGCTGGAAGAACTGCATTACCTTGCTCACCACTAATATTTAAGACCATCCTCTGAATTTAGTGAATGTAGCTCTAGGTGCTGTACAAAGATTATTTCTCTTTTGCATTTTGCAATGTTCACTTTCACATTCCACCTTGCATTGGTTCCGTTGATGCTGGTGTCCATGTTGTCTTTCCCAGATCATTGAAGTAGCCAGTCCTATCCATACTCCTGCTGTTATTTGACCAAGAACAACATAACCCCTGACACTAATCTTTTATTGGTGCATTGATCTTAGAGTCATAGAGTCATTGAGATGTACAGCACGGAAACAGACCCTTCGGTCCAACTCGTCCATGCCGACCAGATATCTCAACTTCATCTAGTTCCACTTGCCAGCACCCGGCCCATAACCCTCCAAACCCTTCCTATTCATATACCCATCCAAATGCCTTTTAAATGTTGGAATTGTACCAGCCTCTACCATTTCCTCTGGCAGCTTATTCCATACACACACCACCCTCTGTGTGAAAAAGCTGCCCCTTAGGTCTCTTTTATATCTTTCCCCTCTCACCCTAAACCTATGCCCACTAGATTTGGATTTCTCACCTCAGGGAAAAGATCTTGTCTATTTACCCTATCCATGCCCCTCATGATTTTATAAATCTGTGTATGGTCACCCTTCAGCCTCCGCTCTCCAGGGAGAACAGCCCCAGCCTGTTCAACCTCTCCCTATAGCTCAAATCCTCCAAGCCTGGCAACATCTTTGTAAATCTTTTCTGAACCTTTTCAAATTTCACAACATCCTTCCGATAAGAAAGAGATCAGAGTTGCACACAATATTCCAAAAGTGGCCTAACCAATGTCCTGTGTAGCTGCGACATGACCTCCCAAGTCCTATACTCAATACTCTGATCAATAAAGGAAAGCATACCAAACACCTTTTTCACTATCCTATCTATCTGTGACTCTGCTTTCAAGGAACTATGAACCTGCACTCCAAGGCCTCTTTGTTCAGCAACACTTCTTAGGACCTTACCATTAAGTGTATCAGCCCTGCTAAGATTTGCTTTCCCAAAATGCAGCACCTCACATTTATCTAAATTAATCTCCATCTGCCACTCCTCAGCCCATTGGCCCATCTGATCAAGACCCGGTTGTAATCTGAGGTAACCTTCTTCACTGTCCACTACACATCCAATTTTGATGGGATTTGCAAACTTACAGCGCTGCCTCACAGCGCCTGTAGACCCGGGTTCAATTCCCGACTCAGGCGACTGACTGTGTGGAGTTTGCACATTCTCCCCGTGTCTGCGTGGGTTTCCTCCGGGTGCTCCGGTTTCCTCCCACAGTCCAAAGATGTGCGGGTCAGGTGAATTGGCCATGCTAAATTGCCTGTAGTGTTAGGTTAAAGGGGTGGATGTAGGGGTATGGGTGGGTTGCGCTTCGGCGGGTCGGTGTGGACTTGTTGGGCCGAAGGGCCTGTTTCCACACTGTAAGTAATCTAATCAAAAAAAAAAACTAACTATACCTTCTATATTCACAACCAAATCATTTATATAAACGACGAAAAGTGGTGGACCTGCACCGATCCTTGTGACACTCCACAAATCATAGGCCTCCAGAGGGTTGAAAAACAACCCTCTAACACCACCCTCTGTCTTCTACCTTTGAACCAGTTCTGTATCCAAATGGCTACTTCCCCCTGTATTCCATGAAATCTAACCTTGCTAACCAGTCTCCTATGGGAAACCTTGGCGAACGCCTTACTGAAGTCCATATAGATCACGTCCATCGCTCTGTCCGTATCAATCCTCTTTGTTACTTCTTCAAAAAAACTCAATCAAGTTTGTGAGACATGATTTCCCGTGCACAAAGCCATGTTGACTATCCCTAATCAATCCTTCCCTTTCCAAATACCTGTACATCCTCCCTCAGGATTCCCTCCAACAACTTGCCCACCACAGATGTCAAGCTCACCTTGGCTTGTCTTTACCACCTTTCTTAAATTGACGTACCATGTTAAAAAACCTCCAGTCTTCCAGCACCTCACCTGTGACTATCAATGATACAAATATCTCAGAAAGGGGCCCAGCAATCACTTCCTTAGCTTTCCACACAGCTCTAGGATACACCTGATCAGGTCCTTGGGATTTACCCACTTTTGTGCATTTCAAGACATTCAGAACTTCCTCCTCTGTAGTATGAACATTTTTCAAGATGTCATCAACTAATTCCCGACATTCTATATCTTCCATGTCCTTTTCCACAGTAAACATTGATGCAAAATACTCATTTAGTATCTCCCCCATCTCCTGCAGCTCCACACAAAGGCCACCTTGCTGATCTTTGAGGGGCCCTCTTCTCTCCCTAATTACCCTTTTGTCCTTAATGTATTTGTAAAAACCCTTTGGATTCTCCTTAACTCTATTTGCCAAAGCTATCTCATGTCCCCTTTTTGCCCTCCTGATTTCCCTCTTAAGTATACTCTTACTGCCTTTATACTCTTCCAAGGATTCCCTCGATCTATCTTGTGTATTCCTGACATATACTCCCTTCTTTTTCTTAACTAAACCCTCAATTTCTCTAGTCATCCAGCATGCCCTACAACTACCAGCTTTTCCTTTCATCCTAACAGAAATATACTGTCTCTTGACTCTCGTTCTCTTATTTCTGAAGGCTTCGCATTTTCCAGCTGTCCCCTTACCTGCGAACATCTGCCCCCAATCAGCTGTTGAAAGTTCTCAATTAATAACGTCAAAATTAGCCTTCCTCCAATTTAGAACTTCAACTTTTAGATCTGGTCTATTATTTTTCATCACTATTTTAAAACTACAAAACTTCTTCTGGACAGAAAAATGCCCATTAACCATTACTCACTAGTTCCTATTAAACTTTGTGTCAATGTTGCAGCAGTCTCTTTAATTCCATGAACTACATTTTCTTCACAAGTTTGTTGATGACACTATATTAAACAGGCTTTTGGATGTCCACATCCACCACGTCAACAGCCCTTTCTCCATCAACCTTTCCATTACCATTTCCTTGCGAAAGTTCCAGCAAATTAGTTAGTTATGATTTTCCCTTAACAAATTCATGTTGACTGTTCTGAATCATCCTTTTTTTTCTATATGACTATTAACTTTTTTTTTCCTGAATAATTGCTCCCAGAGGTTTTCCCACCACTGAAATTAAACAGACTGGTCATAATTATCAGGTCGATCTTCACAATCTTTTTTGAACAAAGATGTCATGTTTGTGATTTTCCAATACTCCAGTACTATTCTGAATGCAGAGAAGATTGAAAGATTATGCTCAGTGACTGCAATTTCCATTCTCACATCTTTCAATATCCTTGGATGCATCTCATCTGGTGCCTTAGGTATAGAAAGCTTATCCAAAAATCCTCCTCATTACGTTTAAACCCTTCCAGTGACTAAATTTCCGCCTCTGTTACCCTGGCCTGGCAGCATCTGCTTAATAGGTAAAGACAGATGAAAAATCTTCATTTAATACCCCAGCCAAGCATCTTGCTGCTTTTTAGCCCCTACTCAGCCCTGCTCCTCCTATGTCACCTTTGTATTATTGATGTGTGTACAGAAAATTTTGGGATTTTCCTTCATATTAAATGCCAAATTTTTTCCTCAGAATCATTTTTTGGCTTCTTTTATTTTCTTTTTCAACTCCTTTCTGAACTTCCTGCATTCAACTCAGTTCTCAATCGCACTATCTGACACCTGTAATAAGCGCACTTCTTTTTTTAACTTAAGGGTGGCATGATGGCTGAGTGGTTAACACTGTCGCCTCACAGTGCCAGGGTCCCAGGTTTGCTTGCAGTTTTAGGCAGCTATCTATGTGGAGTTTTCACATTCTCCCTGCGTCTGCAAGAGTTTCCTCTGGGTGCTCTGGTTTCCTCCCATAATCCAAAGACATGCAGGAAAGCTGGATTATGATGGGAAATGTAGGGTACAAGGAGAGGGTAGGGGTGGGGCTATGTGAAATGCTCTTTGGAGAGTCAGTGTTGACTCAATGGGCTGAATGGCCTACTTCCACACTGTAGGGGATTCAATGAATTTAATTTATGCATTCATTGTCCTTGAGGTCACTTTGCATTTGTTTACCCTCCCTTTCTTTTTTGAGGGGATATACTTGACTGGGTTTGAATTATTTCTTTTCTGAAGGTAGCCCATTGTACATCTACTGCTTTGCCCACCATCCTGAGGTACCAATCTATCTGGTCCAGGTCTGTTCTGAAGCTGTATTGAAGTGACCTTTTTGCCCACTGATTATTCTTACTCTGGATTGATCAGTGTCATTTTACCAACATCATTGCATTTATAATGCAATGATCACTGTTCCTCAAATGTTCCCCTTCTGTCATTTGATCTATTTGCCTCACCTCACTCCCAAGTACCAGGTCAAGCAATGCCTCCCGAAACACCAAAAGAATTGCAGATGTTGGAAATCAGAAACAAAAACAGAAATTGTTGGAAAAACCCAGCAGGTCTGAAAGCATCTGTGGAGAGAAAGCAAAATTAACCTTTCAGGTCCAGTGACTCTTCAGAACTCAAAAGGTTAATTCTGTTTTCTCTCCACATGTGCTGCAGATCTGCTGAGTCTTTCGAGCAATTTCAATTTTTATTTCTTGAAATGCCTCCGTTCTTGTTGGTCTGGAATCAGATTGGAAATTCTCCTGAACACAATCTGGAAATATCTACCCTCTCTGCCCCTTAATTTTCCACTATTCCATTCTGGATCCTAGTAATTAAAGTCCCCCATTATAACGACATCACGGTGCTTGTGCAAGTCTGTAATTTCCTTGCAGATTTGTTCCTCCACGTCCTTTCTACCAGTTGGTTATTTATAAATTACACCAAGCAATGTAATTGCACCCTTCCTGTTCCTCTGCTCTAACCAAATCCATTCTGTTTTTGAACTCTTGAAGCATCCCCTTTTTCAAACATTAAAATGCTCTCCTGAACCATACATGCCAACCTTGCTCCATTGTCTTTCATTTCCTACATTTTCTGAAAACCTGTAACATAGAGTATTTAACACCTAGATCTGCCCTTCCTTGAGTCAAGCATCCATAATCACCACAACATTATAATCCCACAAAAAATGAATGTTTGTAACTCCCCAGACTTATTAACTATACTCTGTACATTCACATGCAAGTACTGTCACCCTTATTTCGACTTCATCGCAGTCTCCCTGTGCCAAGTCCACAAGTTAAATTCTAAACAAAAAACTGAAAGAATTGTGGAAATCACAAACAAAAATAAAAACAGAAATTGCAGAAAAAACACAACAGTGTTCTGAATTGAACCCAAACCAAATTCCCAAACTGCTGGGAGTAATCCGAAAGCTACTACTTTACAGTTCCTGCTTGTACATTTTCTACCGAGCTCACTAAATTTCAATTGCAGAACCTCACTCCCCTTCCTATCTGTGTCATTAGTACCAATGTGGACCAGAACCTCCTCTTGTTTGCCCTCACCTAGAAAAATATCCCGCAGCCATTCTGAGACATCATTGACCCGAGCACTAGGGAGGCAACACACCATCCTGAAGTCACATTGACGGCTGGAGAACCGCCTGTCTCTTCTCCTTCCATCAGTACCATTTCCCAACCCCTCCAATCCTCTCACCATCCTGATATGAAACAATATCACTGTTGCTTTATTGTTGTAGACATCCTGAACTACCTTCTGAGCAGCACTGTGATATTGAAACCTACATTCCCATGACCGAATGGAAAAAAAACACTCTCTCATACACTGGGAGCATCAGCCTTGATTTTGTGGTCAACTGTCCGGAGTAGGATTTGAACTCAGGTCCTTCTGGCTGAGCCAAGAGTGCAACTACAGAGTGATGTCTGATGTGGTATGAGCAATGTGGAGTTGTTGAATGGTAGCTGAGGATAAAAAGAGAAAGGTCTGTAACCCTTGACTTGGAATTTCAATGGAAATTTTGGCTAAGGGCTGTGGTGCATTCCTTTGGAAATTGAAACATGAAGTTATTTTACTATGTCTTTTGGCTATCTATCCTAATATCTCCTTAATAAAAACTGAAAGAACTGTGGATGCTGGAAATCAGAAACAATAACAAAAATTGCTGGAAAAACCCAGCAGGTCTGGCATTATCTGTGGAGAGAAATCAGAGTTAACATTTCAGATTGAGTGACCCTTCCTCAGAACTGGGGAACACAACTAACTCTGATTTCTATCATCTCCTTATGTGACTGAGCATCAGATTTTGTTGATTACACGTCTACAGACCCTTTTCGGGACGTTTTGCTACGTTAAAGGAGTTATATAAATAAAAGTTAACATTGAGCCAGAGGAGAGCCTTTGAATTTTCCTGAAATTGCCTTCATAAATTTCTATTTCTGCTTGCCCCAAGCAAGGTCCAAGCAATTAATATTTATTGGCAATTGGGAGTATGAGCATGAAGGTCAATGCCTATTGTATTAGTGAGCCATGAGTGGTCTTGTCTCCTTTATCCTTCTCTTCTTTTTTTAAAAATAATTGGTCAAATGCAAAAATTAAATGCAAGAAAAAAAACTGTTAATTATTTCTTAAACACATGGGTTTGACAGAGTGATTGAAGTTCATCTGGAGTTCCAATAGTAATTTCAACAGTTGTAACAAAGAGCCCTATTCAGAAGTTCCCTGAAGTTGGGGAATAATTACAGAATAACATTATTACTCATTGCTAAAGTATCCTCTCCAGCTTGTGTCCCACAGTTTGCGGCTTGGAACAACTCCGGGAATATTTAAAATGCCAGGCAATGATGGACGAGGTTAGATGAAATGGTAACTGTGGTCACGGACAAGATGAAGTGAAGAGATATTGGCTTATTTTACTGTGTTGAAGGCTATGAAGGACCCAAGCAAAACAAAAACTAATACAGTCACGCGATTGAAGTCACAAAGGATGTTGCTGGTGACTTCAAGCATATTCTGAAACAGGAACAAACACAATTTAGTTCCTGAACAAGAAGATCATGCATACTTCTTGGACTTTCAAAATTGGGTATTAACCAGTCTTTTCAGATCCTATCTTTAATCTCACTGCCAGAGCACCAACTAATGTGCTCTCTCCAATTTCCCTTTCTTTTTGAAGGTCCTTCAGTATGTTGGCTTCATCCAGTTCCAGGCCCGACTCCTTCTAATGGAAACCCTTCAGTTCATGTGCTGCCCAATTCTGATAGGTTTCGGAAGATCGTCGCAGAGCTGATGGAGTGGTGGAGGCAGTAGTGACTTGTTGTAAATATCATTTTTTGAAAAGGAAAGGTGACTTGTGGTAGCACAGTGATTGGAGATGGCAGATTACTGGTGAAAGATTTGAGGCAGCTAATGCTAACATGGAAAGCTTCAATACAGTGGGTGTTACTCAAGTCTCAAGCTAGTCACCTGTGTGTGTTTTTGTTTTTTATGATGCAGGTGTAAAACTGATTATCAAAGTCTGTCAGTTTGTTAATAAAGAATTACTGGATGCCATTATTGATTTACTCCCCATTCCTGGATTAAAACTTGACCTAAATAACAGTTCATATTTTCCCTTTCCTTCTCCTTTAGTTTGTCATTAGAGTCACCCATCTCTTTTAAATGGTTGGTCCCCTTGCTCCGCTACTTCACCCAGGTGACCTGATGCCACATTGAGGGCAAGCTGTTCTGCAGAGGAGTGTTACAAGTCTTGTCTAGATGCGAACATGCATGTAGTTCCAGCATATTCAAGTTAACTTGGTGGTGGCTCAATCCTGATTACTTCCTTCCCCATTTCTGAGCCCAGCAATATTGATCCCATGTGAAGTAATCTTCCTACTGGTCAGTAATACCTGCTGTATTGTGCCAACTGTGTCAATGCAGGAGCTTGTTTCACCATGTTAAAGGCAGTATAACGGCTTACAATAATGATGGTTGCTTTGAAAATGCACATGGGAGTTACCTCCGAATTGATGACTGTCTGCATTCTCTTACTTACGGAAAATCACTAAGACAACATGCATAGCCTTTTATGAATACTAACTGTAATGCTTTTAGCTTCAATAGCGAGAACATAAAAGTGTGGCCCTAAGGATACAAAACAGAATGAATTTTGTCTGAGCTGTTGCTGAGTAGCACCTTCCCATTCTCCAACACCTTGCGGAGCACTAAACGTAGACTGAAATGTAAATGCAAGACTCACTGCATTTATCTGTTGGAAGTGCTGCCTTTTTGAGCTCATTCCCATCAGCACTTTTGGATAGATGTAAGACAAGAGCAATTAGGAGTCAGCAACAAACACAGGCTTTGCCAACAATGTTCACATCTCACAAAAGAAACAAAAGGAAAACAGTAAAAAAAAATTCCATGGCAATATTTTGAAGAGGAGTGTAGAGTTTGCACATTCTCCCTGTGTCTGCGTGGGTTTCCTCTGAGTACTCTGGTTTCCTCCCACAATCCAAAGATTGTGCTTCCAAATAAACCTGTTGGACTATAACCTGGTGGTGTGTGATTAACCAGCCTCTGGCGACTGTCTGTGTGGAGTTTGCACATTCTCCCCGTGTCTGCGTGGGTTTCCTCCAGGTGCTCCGGTTTCCTCCCACAATCCAAAAGAAAAATGTACAGATCAGGTGAATTGGCCATGTTAAAATTGCCAAAAATGTTAGGTGCATTAGTCAGAGGGAAATGGGTCTGGGTGGGTTATTCTTCAGAGGGTCAATGTGGACTTGGTAAGATGAAGGGCCTGTTTCCACACTGTAGGGAATCTAGTCTAATCTAGGAGAATTGCCCCAGCCATCCTCCCGCAATCGACATCACAAAAACAGATGATCTATCATGAGAATGTTGCTGTTTTTGCGTGTGCAAAAGGTTTTATTGCAATTCCTATGTTATAAGGGTGACTGCTCATCAAAATAAAGAGTACTTGATTATCATGTATTCAGCTGCCAGAGAAGTGATGGAGGCCGGTACAAATACAACATTTAGAAGGCATCTGGATGGGTCCATGAATAGGAAGGGTCCAAATGCTGGCAATGGTTCAAGATTAATATAGGATAATTGGTCAGCATGAGCAAATTGGACCTAAGGGTTGTTTCCGTGTTGTACAACTTAATGACTCTGAGTGTTTTGGGATGCGAAGTGAATATAAAAGGCACTGCATAAGTGCAAATCTTTATGCACAGCTTCAAGTATCCATTGCTTTACAGATAGATGCAATGAGATTCAATTTTCTCGGAACTTTTCCTGCTCCTTTTCCACCACTTTCCTGGAGAAGGGACAGCAATGGAGCAGGGGAGTGTTGAAGGAAAATCATTCATTCTGCATCAGAAAACGCATTCCAATCAATGGAAGAATAATGGTTCATCAAGATCCTTTTGAAAGATCAAGCTAATCCTCACTCTCCCATTCCTAACATCATTACTGGCAAACCAAGTATTAAAACAAAAATGAGCATTCACAGATGTTTTAATTTCTTTTTATAGAGAGTTCGTGCTTGAGTGAACATCAAGGGTCTTTAATGTGAAATACTGTGCTTAGGGAAGAAGATGGGCCATGCCAGGAACTGTACTGTATCATGTAACTTCCCTGAACCCTTACCCTTACACACCAGCTCCCCTCCCATACCACTCACCCTTTCCTCCCAGTCTAAACATCTTCAAAGCTCCCTTGAACTACTTTGTGCGCTGACTCATAAAAATAAATGGATTCTACATGAAAATGCTATGAATAATATTTTGACATGGGCAGAATTTCCCAGTGAGGAAACAGACAGGTTGTTAGCTCCACAAATTTACTGAGAAGCTTGTGCTGAAATGACGTTGGGGATGAATAGCCTGGGGGCTAACACACTGACATCGACGTTCTCGGTAGCGTTGGTGATCCCAGGTGAAGCTTCTTCAATTTAACACTTAACAAGGTGACAACAACAATGGGGATCATAATGACCCACTAGTCTGACATTTTGATTCCCTCTTGGTAAACAATCCTCTTTACACCAACATTTGGAACAAAATGGTAAGACAATGAAGAGACAATGTCAGCCTAATTCCACTATCAAATGAAGTCAATGTGTTGGTTCATAGTGACTTAGATATTTTTTATTCATTCACAGGATGTGGTGTTGCTAGCTAGGCCAGCATTTATTACCCATCCCTAATTTCCCAGAAAGTAGTTAAAAGTCAATGGCTGTGGGTCTGGAGTTACATGTAGGCCAGACTACGGAAGGACAGCAGTTTCCTTCCCTAAGGGCTATCAGTGAACCAGATGGGATTTTCCCAGCAATCTATATGGTTACACAATTGTCACTGAATTCAAATTCCACCACCTGCAGGATTTGAACCTAGATCCCCAGAATATTACCTGGATCTGCAGATTAACTGAAGAAGGGCTTATGCCCGAAACGTCGATTCTCCTGTTCCCTGGATGCTGCCTGACCTGCTGCGCTTTTCCAACAACACATTTTCAGCTCTGCACATTAACAGTCTAGGGATAATACTGCTATGTCGTTGTCTTCCTAACAAGTTTTTTCAACAAGTTCAAATTTAAGAAGAACTTTCTTCTTGGGTTACAGAAACAGTATTTGATAAGACAAGAGGAGGTGACCTTATCTCTCTTGCCTACGCTAGGTCTCTGGAGATTTGTCCCATTGTACACAGCCTGCTGCTTGTTCAAATATTTTCAAGTGTCTCAACATATTACAGTTCATTAAAGAACTGAATAAAATTTCTTCCCTTATTATCATCTTGAATATTGGTTGATGCTTCATAAAATCTGTGATTGTATTTCTGTTTGTGAAATCGCTTCAGATTTGTACATAAGTTCCTGAAAACTCAATCATAAACCTATGTATACCTTCAAAAAAAATTGCCTGACTAAAATATATTTAATTCCGTCTACATGATGCAGGCAATACTGAGAAATTTATCAGACCATCCTGTTCCAGAGGTTGGTGACCAAAACTGATTCCTGATTGAAAACACTTCAATCGTGGCCAATCCTCTGGACTGGTATCAGATTTCGCTGCTCGTTGGATGCTGCCTGAATTGCTGTGCTCTTCCAGCACCACTGATCCAGAATCTGGTATCAGAGGCTGCCCTTGACCTATTGTGTTGGGACCTCCTGACTGAGAAGTACCCCAAAGGACTTCACTAAGGGCTACTCCTCAGAGTCTTTGTTCCTGTTTGCTGCACAGTGCAATGTGTTTTCTGTGTAAGCTGCTGGTTAATAGTGCAGATGTGAGATGGATCAAACCACACTGCCATAATGCTATCTCCTGGTTCTCCAGTGCCTGAGGATTGCTGACCAGCAAGGCAAGCTGCCTGACTATCTGCTGACTGCACTGATTGGCAGTCAGATTTTAAAAGATTCAAAAGAGATATGAGAGCAATTTTTTACACTAGAGTGCTTTGGGTGTCGAATGAACTTGCTGAGGAAGTGATGGATGCAGGTACAGTTACAACTTTTAAAAGGCATTTAGATAAGTTCATGAAAAGGAAATGTTCGGAGAGATATGAGCCAAACACAGACAGGAGTGACTAATTAGAGTGGGATTATAGGCTAAAGTGAGGACTGCATATGCTGGAGATTAGGGTCAAGGTTAGAGTGGTGCTGGAAAAACACAGCAGGTCAGGCAGCATCCGAAGAACAGGAAAATCGACGTTTCGGTCAATTGCCCTTCATCAGGAAGGATTTGGTCGGCATGGAATGCTTGGACCAAAGGGTCTGTTTCTGTGCTTCCTAATTTCACGACACTATTGCAAAGCAAAACAAGTGTGCATCTTGCATCTTGCTGCTAGATAAGAAGGATTGATAGCATCTCAATCACATGATTTGGCAGTGGCCTACAATGTTGTTATTTGGATCAGTACTGATTCCAATAATGGGTTCTTACAACCACAAACCTTCTGAAAATAAACAAGGTTGAACTCCACTGCCTGCAACCTAACTCTCCTGCAAGTCCAGTTTACCATCACACTGGGCTGGCTAAGTGTTGATAGTGCAAGCATGCAGATAGGCGCTAAGTGACTGAATGCTAAGAACATGAGCCAGCAGCCCTGAGATGCAGCCTGGTCCAGTCCGTGAGCTGGGTATCTGTCTGCACATGCAAAGCATATTTGCAGCAGCAGTTTTTCAATGTTAGGTTCAGGTAAGCTTTGAAATGTTACGCTGAACTTCATAGGCAGCCTGCAAGTATATCAGAGGTGCCATGATAACCAGGCGCGGTTGGCAAATGTCAGATGCCAACATCCATTAATGATGGGCATTGATTATGGAGCTGGTGGCTATGGAATGTGACCTGAGATGTTATATGAATGAGCAGCATAGAGGCTTCCCCAGAGCTGGCAGTAAGCTGAAGTTGCCTGGTTCCTGCTCTGAATTTCACATCGAAATTTCTCAACCATTAGTGTGTGTGCCATGTTTGATAAGAAAGAAAGCTGAGTGTTAGTTTTTAATTCATTCACAGGATGTCAGCATCACTGGATTGGTCAGTATTTATTGGCTGTCCATAATTTCCCAGAGGGCAATTGAGAGTCAACGAGATTGCAGAGTCTGGAGTCACGTATAAGCCAGACCAGGTAATGACTGCAGTTTCCTCCCTTAAAGGACATTGGTGAACTAGATGGGTTTTTCCCAAAAACTAACAACAGTTTCATACTCATATTAGACTTTTAATTCCAGATTTTCTATTGAATTCAAATGCCACCATCTGCAATGATGGATTCAAACCCATTTTCACTTGAACATAACCTGGATGTCAACTCTTTTACTGTGAAAATAAACCTCCCTTTATCGTTTAAGCAGAAAGTGAAGTTCCTTCTACTCTTTTCAACTAAAAATAAAATTTCCTCGACACCATCCTCATCAAACCCTAATGCCTGGAGCCTCACTCTCCCGCAAGTCCAGTTTAACATCGCTCTGGGCTGGCTAATCAATCTGGCCACTAACAAATTGTCATGGCCAGAGCACATGAAGAGAAATCCCAGAGTAAATAGTATTCCCTTCTTTTGTTTGAAATCTTACTTCTTTTAAACATAGACAACATTGATGAGCTCACAAAGTGGCCAAAGCTGCAATCTGCAAATGGTAGATTGTGTCTGTTTTTCCAGTACAACAAAGTGATAAAATGCCAGAGTTGGAAAGGAAAAATGAATTGAGCAGATGAACGTACTGGACTCACTATGTTTTTTTCTTTAACTTGCAATGGTGAAATGATTGTGAACTAGAATAAAGAGGTGGATGGATCTCCAGGGTGGAAAGAGAATTGGGTCAGCTAATTGCAGAAGCATTGACTAGAATTTTCCAAAGCTCTCTGCATCACATCTTTGAATTGTTACAATCATACAAAGGATTTGAGGAAACCACAGGGCATAGTTCCTTGAAAGCGAAATCGCAAGTTAACAGGGTACTGAAGAAGGTCTTTGTCATGCTTGCCTTCATTGGTCAGGACACTGAGTATAGGAGTTAGGACTTCATGTTGTGGCTGTACAGAACATTGATGAGGCCACTTTTAGAGTATTGTGTAAAATTCTGTTCTTCCAGCTATAGGGAAGATGTTGTTAAATGTGAAAGGGTTCGGAAAAGATTTACAAGAATTTTGCTGGGATTGGAGGGTCTGAGCTGTCTGAGCTATAGGGAGAGGTTGAATAGGCTGGGGCTATTTTCCCTCGAGTTTCAGATGCTGAGGATAGATTTATAAAATCATGAGGGCATGAATAGGTTGAATAGCCAATGTCTTTTTCCCAGGGTAGGGGAGTCCAAATCTAAAGGGCATAGGTTAAAAGTGAGGGGGGAACAATTTAAAAGGGACCTGATGAGCAACTTTTTCAGACAGAGGGTGCTGCGCAAATGGAACAGGCTGCCAGAATAAGTGGTGGACACAGGTACTATTACAATATTTAAAAGGCATCAGGATGGGTACATGAATTAGAAGGGTTTAGAGGGATATGAACCAAATGCTGGCAAATGGGATTAGATCAGTTTAGAATATCTAGTCAGCACAGACGAGTTGGACTAAAGAGTCTGTTTCTTTGCTGCATAACTCAATGACTCATGGCTGTCAGTTGTAGAAAACTATTAGAAGCTGTCAGAAGGAAAAAAGTGACAAAGTCCATGAGCAAATATGAACTGAGCAGAGGTAAGCTGTATAGATATCCTCATGGTATTTATGGCTAAATTAGTTGAATCTTTTTGAAGTAATCATTAATAAGGGAGTGTCTGCAGATGTTAGGGTGTGATCACATAATGGCTATGTTACTGAATTCAGAGGCTTGTACTTATGTTCCAGAGATATAACTTCAAGTAAGACATGGTAGCTGGGGACATTTTAATTCAATTAGTTAAATCGATCTCGAACAAAAAAGTGTTACTGGAAATAGTAACCACAAAACTACTGGATTGTTGTAAAAGTTTATCTGATTCAGTGATGTCCTCTAGAGAGAGAAACCTAGTGTGTCCTTACTTAGCCTGGCTTATGTATGACTTTAGTGATGCTGGAAAAGCACAGCAGATCAGGCAGCATCGGAAGAGCAGGAAAATTGATGTTTCGGGCAAAAGCCTTTCATCAGTAAAGGGACATGAACAGAACAAGTCATTGAATAAAACTATTACCAGAGAAGATTAATGAGAAGATTACTCCCTTTTGCCTACACCATCAAAGTGTCTCTTTTTCCCTTTCTTTCTCCCCCACTCCTATCCCCAAGTAGTTTCCTTAATTTCTCTTCTTCCTTTCACTTCTCTGTCCACCAGCCATTTCTTTCCTCTTTGCTCCATTCCAACATCCTTCCCTTATCATTGCTCTTCAGCTCGGTATCTGTGGAACTCTTATTGAAAGTGAACTTGGTTGTTATGAACAGTATGGTATGGCTGGACTCAGAGGAACATAGGAATTGTTGCATGATAAAAGACCACAATTTCTTACATGATATGACACTATAACAGAGTTGTCGATAAATCATAGTCATCTATCCTAACTAATTAGTCTAATACAAACACGAACATGAGCTTGAAGGGAACAGTACTGCTGGAAAGCTTTGGGAACCACAGTCCTGGCAGCCCCTGTTCCTATATTTATCACATATTACTGAAACTGTTCAGGCACCCTATTCCAAAGTGTTGTTTTCTGAAACAAATTCATTCAATTCAACTACAGCAAAACCAGGATAAGAATAATGTTGATGTCAGATGGGCCTGGAATGAGCTTAATTCCATATCTCAATGCAAAGCACTGTAATAATGATGAACATATGCAGCTACATGGGTAGCTTTCCTTGTGTCACAGCTGAGACTCACTTGCTGGCACTTATGCACCCAAGTGGCAAGGTCTGTTGTTGGATCTCCCTCTGAGGTTGGAGCACAAAGAAGAACGAGGGCTGATATTCCAATGCACTACTGAGACTGCACTGTAGGAGGTGCTGGAAGAGTGTGGTGCTGGAAAAGCACAGCCAGTCAAGCAGCATCCGAGGAGCTGGAGAATCAACATTTTGAGCATAGGCCCTTCCATAGGGAAATGCCTTCAACAACATAGAATTCTTGTCAGTATAACAGTGATGTGATGATGTGTATTAGAATTCAAGTCCTGGAATGGAGCTTCAGCCTATAACCTTCTGAATCTGATGAGAATATTACTAAGTCAGCCAGACCAATGTCCCAACGCTGGTAAGAAGGTGTAAACAAACACTACTGTGAATTAGTCAGAGCATTGGTCACTAACCAGATATTTTTCAAAAGAAGACTTTTCTGCCAGTAAACATCCTCAGAGGTCCCCCTATCTATTGACATAATATCCATGGATCAAAGTCAACAGAAACCCCATTTAATCATGTAAATTTAATTTCTGCTGGGTTTCCAGGAAAGTTACAATGGCAAGGCAGAGGCATACCCATCACCCCCATAAAATAATGTCAGTGATCCTACAGCTATTCTGTAGCTTGAGAAGGAAAGGACTTTCCTCTTTCAAGATAGGAAAGAATACTTAGCTGTTCTTCAGTAAAATATGCCACCTAGTGACCAAGCTGATTAAAACCCAAATTCATCTGATCATTAAATAAAATATATGCATTTATATAGTATCTTGTTGTCGATTCAGTGTATGTTGCAACACAGAAAGAGATCATTTAGCCCATTGGGCTTGTGTCGATTTTTGGTAAAGATAACCAATTAGTCTCACTCCCTTGCTCTTTCAGCATTGTCTTTCAGAAGTATCTCTGAGTGCTTTCCCTGTAAAATGAATTGCTTTGGAATGCAATGACACAGTTAAAATAATTTCCAAGAATTTTTTTAATGTAAAAAATTAAATCCTGGTGAAAGTTTGGGTTGGTTGAAGGCATTGCCATAGAGTCATACAACATGAAAACAGACCCCTCGATCCAACCAATCCACGCCAACCAGGTTCTCAAACTAAACTTTACCCACTTGCCCACACTTGGCCCATATCCCTCCAAATCTTTCCTATTCATAAACTTATCCAAAACTTTGAAATGTTGGAAACGTATCTGCATCCATCACTTCCTCTGGCACACAACGCGCACACAAACCGTTCTGTGTAAAAGATGTTGCCCTCAAGTCCTTTTTAACTCCTTCTCCTCTCACCTTAAAAATATGCCCCCTAGTTTGGAACTCCCTCATGCTCGGGAAAAGATCTGTGTCGTTCACCTTATCTATACCCAGCATGATTTTATAACTGTCAAGAAAGTCACCCCTCAACCTCCTACGCTCCAGTTAAAAAGGTCTCAGCTTACCTAGTCTATTTGTATATTTCAATCCCTCCATTTCCAGTGCTGATATAAATTGCAAAAAAGAAAGATTGATTGGAGTACATCGTCGAATGCTGCCTGACCTGCTGTGCTTTTTCAGCACCTTTAGTCCCCACTTTCACCTAAACTATTGATCTTACCAATGCACTGATTTCTTTTTCATGTACCAATGCTTTGATTTTAAACACTGGCTTCACTTAAGTTCAAAAGACAATTCATAGGGTACAAATCATTCTTCCTGATGTAGCTAACTGGCTTAAAGGCTGCAATTTGGAGTTGGAGAGGGAGCAGCAGAATGCAGGAAAGGGTTGGTGTTGCGATCACAAAAGTAATGAGGTCCTGGGGTCACAGCAGCCCACATTATTTATGTGGGCCATGAAGAGTCATTTCTGCTTTTCCAGGGCCCCCAAAAATAATTGACCACTCACCTTCCACAGGCTCCCAGGGATCCATTGCCCTTGGAACTGATCAGAGTTTGCAATGTAACCAGTTTCTTTCTAAATAGGCAATCAGCACCTACTAATCTTAAAGAACCACCATTTCCATATGAAACAGCCCTTTGGCCTGAGACAATCAGACACTTTAGACAATTGACAATAGGTCACATTTAAAATGGTGCTGATTGCTGGTGTCTATGGTACAATGGGAATTAGTATGTTAATAATTAACGTCTACGTATCGATGTAACTCTGATATCAACAATCACATTCTACTGAGACTCTAAAAAGAGATAAACAGAAGAACTGTACTAGAGAGATGTGATCCATATTTTGCACATTACAATATAAATAATGAATGTCCAGGAATGTCTGAGCGTCACTCATTAGTTACTGTTCGATACTCTTACAGTTTTGAGACAGCAGACACCTCACTCTGCTGGAGCGGTATCACTAACGCTGCCTGCACAAGGTCCTGTGATTCTGCTGGGAAGACAGATACGCCAACACTAGCATCCTCAACCAGGCCAACAGCCCCAACATCGAGGCACTGACCTCACCTTGATCGGCTACAGTGGGTTCGACACGTCGTCCCTGTGACCGACACGAGACTCCCCAGTCAGGTGCTCTACTCCCAGCTCCGAAACGGCAGGTGAGCCCCAGGTGGACAGAGGAAGCACCTCACGGATACCGTCAAGGCCTCACTGCTGAAGTGCAGCATTCCCACAGACACCTGGGAACATCAGCCCAAGATTGTTCAAAGCAGAGGAGGAGCATCCGGGAAGGCATGAAGCACCTCGAGACTTGCTGTTGGAAAAAAGTGGAAGCTGGGAGAAAACACTGTAAGGAGCACACATGCCACATCAATGCCCCCCACCCCTTCCTGTGACTATCTTCTGTCCCAAGTGTAACAGATCCTGCAGCCTGTACAGTCACCTACAGACTCATCCTGAGAGTGGAAGAGAGTCAACCTCATCTGCGAGACACCACCAATGATGATGATGACTCTTAGATATGCAGAGATGCACACTTAGCAACCTTAATTCCCAATCCCTATTGTCAGGATAGAATTCATGAGGATAGAATAATGCAGACCTGAGTCCATGGGAGCAGCATCATCCAGAGGAATAGGAGCCACAGCACAAATCAGCATCAACAGGGTGGAAAAGCAACTGACACTGTGTGGGACCATTACGCCAACCAACAATGCTCTCAACATCAACACCAATGTTACAAAGTTGTAGTTTCTCAAAATCCTCAGGAGCCTATACAGGTACAATGGGCTGAATGGCCATGTGCTGCACTGTAACAATTCTGTGATTCTATTCCAAAACAAACTGAAAGCTTTGCATTTTTAACAAACTGGAAATGACTGCTGCTGGCATTAGCAGAAACATTCCAATGGCAATTCTCTACTTATTATTTCATCAAAGATCAGGTTTGTTTTAACCAGCAGACTGAGGAATAGTGAACCAATAATTCAAATATTTAACCATTTTCATTGTTGTCTGGTAATTTCATATTCTTTTAAAACCATCTGCTTTTTATTTGACAGCTTTGGCATTGTTGCAGTGCCCAGTTCTCAAACCTTTTATTTCATTTACAAACACACAAATAAGGAACAAGAGTAGATCACTCAGACCTATGAGCCTGCTTCAATAAGGCTGGTCTGCTTTTGACCTCAACTCGATATTCCTACATGTCCCCAAAAAACTTCCATTCTCTTGGTAATTAAGAATCTATCTATCGCTGCCTTTAAAATATATAAGGGTAGCTAGCACTGCTACCTCACAGCCCCAGGGACCTGGGTTCAATTCCAGCCTTGGGCAACTGTCCTTGTCGAGTTTGCACATTCACCCCATGTTTGCATGGGTTTCCCTCCAGGATGTTCTGCTTTCCTCCCACAGTCCAAAGATGTGCAGGTTAGGTGGATTGGCTATGCTAAATTACCATAGTGTTCAGGGTGTGTGTGTTAGCCATGGGAAATGCAGGCTTACACTGTTAGGTTGGGGGTATGGGTGGGATGCTCTTCAGAGGGTGTGGTGGGGACTCAAAGGGCTGAATGGCCTGTTTCTACACTGTAGGGATTCTCTAATTTAACGACTCTGTATCCACTGCCTTCTGAAGAAGGGAATTCTAAAGACACAGAACCCTCTGAGAGGAAAAAACATATTGCCTCATCTCTCTCTTAAATGGGCTCTATCTTATTTTGTCCAGTCATTGTTGGGTGTCACTTCAGATCCAGTGAACCTTCTTCAGAACTTATGGTTGCTAGGAAAATTAGGGGTTCTATGCAGAAGATAGGATGGGGGAAGAGGATAAGGAGTAAACAATAGGTGGGGATAGAGCCCAAAGAGAGAGAACAAGAGTTGGATTGACAAAGGAATGGATAATGATCCAGCAAGGAGGTGAGTAGCTAATGGGGACTGTTAGTGGCAAACAATGATTTGTGTGCAGTAGCAGACTATGGGAGAGCAAGGACTGGTTTGTGGAAGTTGGGGTAAGGACATGGGAGAGCGCAAGACCTAAAGCTGTTGAACTCGATGTTGAGCTCAGAAGGCTGCAGGGTCTGCAAGTGGAAAATGAGGTGCTGTTCTTTCAGCTTACACTGAGCTTTGCTAGAGCATTGCAGTAAGCCTGAGACAGAGATGCTGGCCAGGGAACAGGGTGGGGTGTTAAAGTGGCAATTATGTGTAAAAGACAGAGTCGTGGGAGGGGGTAAAGACTAAATGATAGGTGAAGACAGAGCCCAAATAGAGAGAAGAACAGTTGGACAAAGGACTGGATGAGGATTGAATCGAATTGAATTTAATTTATTGCCATGTGTACTAAGGCACAGTGAAAAGCTTTGTCTTGCGAGCAAAGATAAGTAAATAATAAGTAAACAGCAGCAAAAGCAAAAACACAGATACAGACGAATGTTAAGCGTTTATGCGTCCATTCAGTATTCTAACAACAGTAGGGTGGAAACTGTTTCAAAACCGGCTGGTGCATGTGTTCAGGCTTCTGTACCTTCTCCCCAATGGTAGAGGTTGTAGAAAAATACTGCCAGAGTGGGATGGATCTTTGAGAACACTAGCGGCCTTTCCTTGACAGCGGGCCTGGTAGATGGATTCTATAGATGGGAGGTTGGCCTTTGTGAGTGTCCGGGACGAGTTCACTACTCTCTGTAACCGTCTCTGATCTTGAATTCAGCAGTACCAGACATTGATTGGACTGGCTTAAAAACTGGACTATCTAGAATAAAACCAGACATTTGGCCAACGCAGCACTCATTTATTACTCTGGTCCTGTTACTTTTTCACTTCATTTGGATGTAAACCTGCTCCAGTGAATGAGACAACAACAGGAAGGTAGCACAGTCCTCTTTAACAGCCAGATACAGATCTGCAATGTTAGTGAGAAGCCTGACTGGAGAGAGAGTGACAAACCTGCCTGGCAATGCATTATGAGGCCAGAAGATAAGGGAAGGAACTGCATTTTAATTTTGGTTTTGCTTGTGGACTCGGAGGAGACAAAAAAAAACTGCAGATGCTGGAATACAAGGGAGACAGGAAGGAGGCTGGAAGAACACAGCAAGCCAGGCAGCATCAGGAGGTGGAGAAGTCAACGAAGAAGGGTTACACCCGAAACATTGACTTCTCCACCTCCTGATGCTGCCTGGCTTGCTGTGTTCCTCCAGCCTCCTGCCTGTCTACCATGGACTAGATGGAGCAGGATAGGTTTGCATCTCCAAGTGTGCTCCCTTCTTTCCAGACATTGTACACAAACCCACACACACACACACATTCTCACATACGCACATGTTCACACTCACACACACGTTCACATACACACATTCTCTCACACACACACACATGCCCAAATTGCAATTAACTCTATTAACTTGTCAAAATTCTATTACCTAGGTCAAGAGTATGGTGACCATAGGTGCTTTTGGAGCACGTGGAAGCCAACTGTGCCACAGACTGAAAAGGTTGTTAAAAGCACTTATGGGTTCATCAGCTCAGCCATGTGGAGGAGCTCTGGAGTTAGTCCAAGAACTACATTCCCACAGCCTGTTACCCCTGCAGAATATTGAATCAGAAGCATTTTTGTTTTAAGACAGCTCCCAAGCAAGACAACCAGGTGGCATGAAATTAATGACTAATTTTCCTCAATTTGCATGCAAGAAATGGTGCTGAATGCAGCTAATTAGTTTACAGAACAAGATATAGTTCTGGATTTGTGACAAGCTACAGAGTGAAACACAGTGAGCACATTTGAAGGAGCTTTTGATTAATAGTTGATTAAGGAGAGCAGAGCTGCTTTAGTCAAACAGCCATTTCAATTAAACAATTAGAACCTGATTATGATACTTGCACTTTTTAATTCCCACGTTATGTAAATTTTTACAAGCTTTCTAACTCTTTAACCCCATTCAGTTGTGCATTAGCTAATCATGTCAAAATATTTGAAATAAATGCTTTTTTTTAAAAAGAGGAAACTGCTCAACTAACACAAGCTGCAGCATGCCTGCCTACCAACAGCATGTTAAATCTGCTCCCACTCTTTGCCAATTGAACTGTACACATTTATTCTGCTCATTAGAAAGATATATTGCTATTGACTCAAAACATCTCCTCTACCATTAAACAGCTTTCAACTAAACTGGAGCAGCTTGCCAGATTCTTGGCATTGTTTAATAACAGGCTGTAGTACCCTTCTCCATATATATAAACATGTGAATTCAAAGGAGGAGTAGGCAATTCAACCCTTTGTGCCAGCTCCCACATACAATAATATTATAAAACCAAAAGAACTACGATTGCTGGAAATCTGTTGCAAAAACAGAAATTGCTGGAAAATCTCAGCAGGTCTGGCAGTTGCTGTGGGGAGAAATCAGGTGGCTCAGTGGTTAGCACTGCTGCCTCATGATGGCACGGATCTGGGTTCGATGTCAGCCTTCGGCGACTGTCTGTGATGGAGTTTGCACAGTCTCCGAGTGGCTGTGTGGGTTTCCTCCCACAGTCCAAGGATGTGCAGGATAGGGTGGATTGGCCATGCTAAATTGCCCGTAGTATCCAGGGATAAGGTTAGAAGTCACATGACACCGGGGTACAATCCAACCACTTTATTTGAAATCACAAGCTTTCTGAGCATTGCCCCTTTGTCAAGTGTAGGTGAAGCACTCCAAAACCTTGTGATTTCAACTAAACCAGCTGGACTATAACCTGGTATTGTACGACTTCTAACCTTATCCACTTCAGTCTAACACTGTCCAAGGATGTGTAGGCTAGCCATGTAAATATTGGGAGGTGGCGGAGCTCTGGGGGGGGTGTGGATTGGTGTGGACTCAATGGGCCAAATGGCCTGCTTCATCACTGTAGACATTCTATGAAACCAGAGTTAATGTCAAAGAAAGGTCAGTGGACCTGAAACGTTTGCTGTGATTTCTCTCCATAGTTGCTGCCAGACCTGCTGAGTTTTTCCAACAATATCTGTTTTTGTTTTAATAAGATCTGATTGTAACTTCAAATCTGCTTACACCTGATAATCATTCATCCCCTTGCTTAGCAAGAATCTACCGACGTATGACTTAAAAATATTCAAGAACTGCAAGAAGGCATTTAGTACGCTTGCCTTTATTGGTCAGTACATTGAGTACAGCAGTTGTGAGGCCATGTTGCAGCTATACAGGTCATTGGTTAGGCCACTTTTGGAATACTGCATGCAATTCTATTCTACCTGCTACAGGAAGAATGTTGTGAAACTTGAAACGCTTCAGAAAAGACTTACAAGGATGTTGTCAGGGTTGGTGGGTTTGAGCTATAGGGAGAGGCTGAATAGATTGGGGCCATTTTCCCTGGAGTGTTGGAAGCTGAGGGGTGACATATTGAGGCTTATAAAATCATGAGAGCCATGGTTAGGTTAAATAAACAAAGTATTTTCCCTGGGTTGGAGGAATCCAGAACTAGTGGAAATAGGTTTAAGGTGAGAGGGGAAATATTTAAAAGGGACCTAAGGTGCAACATTTTCACAGGAGGGTGGTGCATGTATGAAATGAGCTGCCAGAGGAAGTGGTGGAGGCTGGTTCAATTACAACATTTAAAAGGCATCTAGATGGATATATGAATAGGAAGGATTTAGAGGTATATGGCCAAATGCTGGCAAATGGGACTACATTTATTTAGGATATCTGGTGGGCATGGACGAGTTGGACCAAAGGATCAATTTCTGTGCTGTATATCTCTACGACTCTAACTCTGTTTCCAGCACCTTCTCAGGAAATGAGTTCCTCAGACTCACAAACCTGTGAGAAATTTCTTTGCCTCATCTCTGATTAGCAGCTATCGATTTTTAAACAGGGACTTCTTGTTCTCGTTTCTCCCATTAGAAGGAACATCCCCTCCACAATTACCCTATCAAGACCCCTCAGGATCTCAAATTAAAAATAGAAAATGTTGGAGAAATGCAACAGTTCTTGCCACATCTGTTGACAAATTATATATGTATTAGTCAAGTCACCTCTTACTGTTCAAAACTCCAATAGCTGCAAGCCTAAACTGTGCAACCTTCCCGTGTAACTCCCTCATTCCAGGTATTTGTTTAGTAAATAGGATTCAGAAAGAACATTTTGTTTTTAAATTCAATCATGGGGTGTGGGCATTACAGGCTAGGTCAGCATTTATTGTCCATTTCCAATTGCCCTAGAGAAGGTGGTGGTGAGCTGCCTTAATAAACTATTGGAATTCTTGGAGTGTAGGGACGTCCATGGTTTTGTTAGGAAGGGAGATTCACCCAATATTAGTGAAAGAATGTTGATACAATTCCAGGTCAGAATGGTATGTGGCTTGGAGTAGAACTTTCAGGCTGTAGTGTTCCCATGCACTTGCTGCCCATGTCCTTCCACTTAACTGAGTTGTGGGGACAGCTAGTTTTTAGAAAATCACTACAGTGTGGAAACAAACCTTTTGGCTCAACAAGTCCACACCAACCCTCTGAAGAGCATCCCACCCAGACCCATTCCCTCACATGGCTAACAAGCCTAACCCACATATCCCCAAACACAACATGCAATTTTGCCATGGCCAATACACCTAACATGTACATCTTTGGATTGTGGGAGGAAGCCAGAGCACCTGGAGGAAACCCACACAGACATGGATAGAATGTGCAAACTTTGCACGACAGTCGCCTGAGGCTGGAATCAAACCCAAGTCTCTGGTACTGCAAAGCAGTAGTGCTAACCACTGAGCCAGGTTGAAACTTTATTGCTGGAACAGCACAGCAGGTCAGGCAGCATCCAGGGAACAGGAGATTCGACGTTCCGGGCACAGGCCCTTCTTCAGGAATAATTTTTGTGCCACTGTGGGTTTATGATGGAATGTGATGCCAACAATGATCAATTTCTTCAACCATTAACATTGCCACGATGGATTTTCAATCTCTCCTGTTGGCTGAGGCAAGCTGACCCTTAGGTTAAATCACCACCAGTCAGTCTGATAAGAGTGCAGCCCTATGGTTCGGTAAGACCCTATAGTGACTTTCTCCTATAGAGACTTTATCTTCATCTAGTTAGAAGAAGCTGGATGAGTTACTGCTATGCATGGTGCGCACTACAAAAATGCAGAATAAAGGGGTACACATTCCTTGAGGCTCTGTCATGAATGTAGAATAACAAAATGGGGAATGCAAAGAAGACCAGAGAATGAGGAAAGAATGCACACTGGAACATGTTACAGAGGAGGGATTCGTAACTAAGGACAACAATTTCATAATCAGTACACAAATGATATGTCAGCCAAGCAATTCGAAAAATATTTGCATTTACTTATCTCCTTATCACCTTGAAATATGCCTGAGCACTCTGTACACTGAATTATATGTGTAGTGTCGTGCGTGTTGGTATTTTGGCAAGACAGTAGGCAATTTGTGCCAACAACCAGCAAGGAGATAAATAGCCTGTTGCTCTATTCTTTTCTGTGGGATTTGGTTGTAAAATAAATACTGGTAACGACATTCAGAGAAACATCAAACTTCTACTTTTGAAATAAATTTTTAATATCTATCTGAACAGGTCAAATTTATATAATTGCTCCCTTAACCTACACAAGCACTTTCAAATATTGTCTGATGCAAACCCATCAGCTCCTGGTTAGAATATTATCAAGTGAGTTCAGCTGAGATGCTGAGATTCAGAAGGAGGGAATCCATGGTGTCTGTCCTTCCTGTTTCAAAAGAATTCCAATGTCCCTTAATCTTTCATCATAGTCCTAGAATGGTCTCCTTTTCCAGGGTTTGTTTGATTCTATTTTAAAGCTGCAGTTGAATCTGCATCTACCAGCCTTTCCAATGGTGCTTTCCAAGTTATCATAACTCACTACATTACAAAACATTATCCTCATCTCTTTGTTTATTTAGCTGATTATCTTAACACAATCCTCCTGCCAATGGAAAGGGGATTTTTATTTTTAAATCAGGTCCCCAGCGTCAGAATAATTTCTGGATTCGAACCCCAGAGGGTAGGCAGCATCTGAAGGTGAAGAACCAATAGAAGGCTTTCCAGTACTGAAAGTATTATAACTGACAGTATAGGGGCAGGAGAGAGAGAGCACTTCATAATGGAAACACTCCAATAACACACAGAATCAACCTGTAAGAGAAAACGTGTGTGTTTTGTGTGTGTGTTTTCTGCCTGTATGAGTGTATGTTTTCTGTCTATATGTTTCTGTCTGTATGTGCGTATTTTCTGTCCGTGTTTGTGTGTTTTTTCTGTCTGTGTGTGTATGTTGGTGTGCTTTCTGTCTGTGTGCATGTGTGTTTTGTCTGTCCGTTTGTGTGTGTGCATACGTGCGCGCACACATGCATGCGAGAGCAGCCAGCAATCACAAAACAATCCTAGAATGTTGGCCCCATTGTTTACCATCAGTACAGCACCTCCAGAAATCCTCGAGGCTCTCATTGCCACGGGTGGGGAGGGGGATGTGAAAAAGGACTTTTCATGATTTTAACCAACTACCTGCTGCTTGCAGATTGACAGCCATTTCCTTGCCCAAGCTCCTTCCTTACCAATGGAATGGAGATAGGAAATGGGTGGCAAATTGGCACACTAGCCAACGCCAGGAAAATTTCAAGCCCACTCATTTCCATTTCTGGTGGACTTCCAAACTGCAGCCCAATCTCTCCATATCAAAAAAGTTTTGATAATTTGGGGTGCTCTATGAAATCTTTCTCTTCACTGCTCGAAAGGAAAAAACCCAGTTTCTGCAGTCACTTTGCGTAACTGCAAAGAATTATCTCCAAAGCCAGTCCAGTAAATTCCTCGTCTCTGTGTCCTCTCCCAGCCTTTTATATCCCTCCCACAGTGACTCCAAGATGAACCCAAATTAGACAGGCATTTAAGGGAAAGATGGAAGAAAGATTTCATGCATATTTTAAAGTCAGTTAGCCTTATTGCGGTTTTATATCCAATGTTATTTTCTTGCTGTCCTGAAATTAGCAGCTTTTGCTGGTGCTGTATTGCAGACATTAATTGCTGTTGGTTTGCTTAAACCTGAACGCATCAGCTGCCTCAGAACAGATATAGCAATTAGAAAACTGCTTTTAAAATATAGGTTTCCTTTTTAAAATGAAAATATCGATGCTAGCAGCCCTACTCACGAGGAGACCCTTGCTTTCACACTATAATTAACCAGGGTAACACATCTGGGAAAACCACAGGATCATCACTCTACTCCACAGTCTGTTGAAACATAACTGAGAGCAGCCCTTGAGCAAGTATCGGTTTTGGGACTGTGCCTCTTAACAATATACTAATGAAAAACACTGATGCGAATTGAATTAATATTTTAGCTTAAGGAATAAAGAAAGTTAATATAATGCTTCAGACTATATAAAACAGCATCATATTGAAATGCCTCAAAGCACTTCACACAATAAATGACCTTAAAAGTGGAATAGCTGTCAAACAAAGAATTTGCATTTATTTATTGTTTTAGCATATTTTCTAGAAACATTTTATTTCTTTCCTTATCGTGAGTTACTGTGCTAATGCTCAATATGAAAGCAAATGCAGCAACTAATTTGCTCACATCTTCAAAAAGCAATGAAGCGACTGACCAGTCCACACGTTTTTGATGAGGGTGATTGAGGGAGGATTGTTGACCAATAAAATCCATCCTCGAACTCTGTCATGGGATCTTTAATGTGCACCTGAGCCAATCAAATTGGTTTTACCCTTTGCCACAGCATCCAGAAGTCAATGTTCCACCATTTCATTGCTATTGGAATAAAAACAAAATAGTGCTGAGATCTGAAATAAGCATAGAAAATGCTGGAGAAACTCAATAGGTCTAGCAGCACCTTTGGAGAAAGAGAGAGAGACACATACCATTAATGTTCAGAATGCAATCTAACACCTCTGCAGAACAGTACTATCAGAACTGGAGTATGTTGTATAAGGCAGTTAGAACCTGAAATGGTGTTAATTGACATCACAAGAAAAGCTACACCCATCTGCATTGACTGGGGCTATTTCTCAGGGGAAGCTAGCCAGTTTTGTTTGTTACCAAATCAATGTAAAAATGCTTTAGTTGCAGTAGGGGCATTGAACAGGAGTAGGCCATTCAGCCCCTTGGGTCTGTTATAGAGTCATAGAGATGTACAGCATGGAAACAGACCCTTCGGTCCAATCCATCCATGCTGACCAGATATCCCAACCCAATCTAGTCCCACCTGCCAGCACCCGGCCCATATCCCTCCAAACCCTTCTTATTCATATACCCATCCAAATGCCTCTTAAATGTTGCAATTGTACCACCCTCCACTACATCCTTTGGCAGCTCATTCCATACACGTACCACTCTCTGTGTGAAAACGTTGCCCCTTAGGTCTCTTTTATATCTTTTCCCTCTCACCGTAAACCTACGCCCTCTAGTTCTGGACCCCAGGGAAAAGACTTTGCCTATTTACTCTATCCATGCCCCTCATAATTTTGTCAACCTCTATAAGGTCACCCCTCAGCTTCCGACGCTCCAGGGAAAACAGCTCCAGCCTGTTTGGCCTCTCCCTGTAGCTCAGATCCTCCAAACCTGGCAACATCCTTGTAAATCTTTTCTGAACCCTTTCAAGTTTCACAACATCTTTCCGATAGGAAGAAGACCAGAATTGCACGCAATATTCCAACAGTGGCCTAACCAAGTCCTGTACAGCCGCAACATGACCTCCCAACTCCTGTACTCAATACTCTGACCAATAAAGGAAAGCATACCAAACGCCTTCTTCACTATCTTATCTACATGCGACTCCACTTTCAAGGAGCTATGAACCTGCACTCCAAGGTCTCTTTGTTCAGCAACACTCGCTAGGACCATTAAGTGTATAAGTCCTGCTAAGATTTGCTTTCCCAAAATGCAGCACCTTGCATTTATCTAAATTAAACTCCATCTGCCACTTCTCAGCCCATTGGCCCATCTGATCAAGATCCTGTTGTAATCTGAGGTAACCCTCTTCGCTGTCCACTACACCTCCAATTTTGGTGTGTTCTGCCATTTAATGAAATCATGACTGATCTGTGGGCTAGCTCTGTATACTTGCCTTTGGATCATATTCCTTATTTCCTTTGCTTAGCAAAAGAATTGTCTATCTCAGCTTTAAAATCTGACATAGCATCCGTTGCCATTTATGGAAGTGACTTCCAAACCTTCCTTCTGCGTGCAGAAGTCATTCCAAAATGTGAACTTACATTCACGAGAGACAATCATGTATCTTAACTGTGATGTAAATAGCTATTAAGTGTAATGTAATAAGACTTTATTTTATATTGAGATTTGAATGTCTTCTGCTGAAGACTTCATAATGGTATCCTTCCCCATTTAGTAAATAAGACTACTACCAAGAGGAGAGGATTGATGGCTGTGAATCATGCCAGAGATTTTCAGTAGACATTACCATAACATAAAACAAAGTGTTAGCCTTAATTATTTGTAATCCATCAGAGACCAGAATATCTGAAGATGCTGAATATTGAAAACCAAACATAATATTCTTAACAGGTCAAACAGCACCTGCATAGAATGAGACAGTTACCTAAAGGCAGGACCATTGGTAACCAGTCCAGGTGTGATGAGATTATTACACTGTCTGCCTGAATAATCATAGTTAATGCTTTTTTTGGCAATTTTCTCCCCTTATTTCCATTAGGAGTGATTTCTTCATGAGGTCCACCTCATGAGATGAAGAGGTTGGGTACAGTATCTGTTGAGACAACAGTTCTCTTGTGCCTTAAACTATAGCCTTTGGCTATAGGTTTGATAGGTTCTTATAATAACTGGAGAATTAAGTGTTAAGAATGATCCAAAAGAGGAGCGGTTTATTCTGTGGCTCTATACTTAGTCATATATTTTACTATTCATTTATGGGATGTGAATGCCACTGATTGGTCAACATTTATTGCCCATCCCCATTTGCCTGTGAGAAGGTGGTGGTGAGGAAATTAGATTGCAACTGTCCAAGCACGCTTCACTCTTTACAGTCAACAGGCAAAGGAAAGTTTCACCTCATTCACACATGGTCCAAGGATCTATGTTTCTGTGGCGCCCATTTCACTCCAATCTTCTCGCTGTAACTTTGGCCAAAGATTGATGGACTGCAATGCCTGAAACAATCAACACGATGTTTGTGGATTGAAAACCTCTTGTTGAAATTCTACTTATTTCTGTAAAAAGATTTTAAAAATAGTTTGTGTAATCCAGTGAGTTTGTTTTACAAAGTGAATGAGCACTGATGGCTGGTACTTTGCTGCAGTCTAGAAAGACTGCATGCCAGCTGTGGTGCATTTAATTTCCCTTCTCATATCTCATAGGTGTTAATTGGTGACATAAATCCTACCATCTATACTCTGGGATCTCTCTCTCTGCTGGCCGCTGAGAATGATGTGGGCCAGGATCACATGAGTCCCACTGATTTACATTCTCAGCTGGAATTCAATTCACAACATTTTGAATTGCTTGCATGAACAAAAAAGTCCCTCACCTTTCCCACGCTGTTCTTTCTCAAAGTCTGATATGGTTAAACTGAAAATATGTTCTTACCCTTTGGGGTATGTAATTTAACAAATTCCTTATAATTGAGGTTGTTGTGCTAAGCTATTATAACTTTACGAACACCAAACCCATTTTTGCCACAACAAGATCCTCAATAAGAGCATTTGTTTCACTATGTTGAACAATAGACAAAATTCTTAGAGAATGATATTATTGGTTTATGAATTACATTGACTGAAGGATCATTTGGCTCTAGTTTAGCAGCCAGTGCTTCACAGTGCAGTCGCCCAGATGTTACAACCATAATTACAGAGATTTGCAAGGTATTTTAATACATAATTCAACAGTGTTGCTTCTCTGTGTTTGAAATTACCACAGGCACATTACTACCACAGCTGTGGTGTGGTAGCTCATGTAATATCATCACACCCAGAACAAGGTAGCTATTTAGGAACATTTTTTAAAAATGAGTTTTGTCTGCTGGTTCTCTCTCTGCATCTTTCTGAAAAGCAAACCTACAGAAGGTCCTGGAATCCATCCCATACTCAATTCAATCTTCAGGAAAAAAAAGTAAAGAATTACATTTGTACAGCTTTCTTCATAAGCACCAGATGTCTCGACGTTCTTTCAAGCCAACAAAATAATTGTTAAACTGCAGACACCGTTGTCATCTATGCAACACAACAGACCATGCCTTCACAGAAAAATACCATAAATGCAATAATGATTAAATAATCTTGATTGCAGACCAAATGTTAGCCAGGACACTGGGAACAGGTCTCCTGCTTGGTTTGTAACAATTCCATGACATTAAGAGGTGTATTTGGCCCTGGCTTTTTTTTAATGAAGGCAAGTTGAAACAGAAGTGCCAAGCCAACTGCTGCAAAAACCCATAAAGTAAAAAGCTTGTGAGGTTTTGGGTTTATTTTCTAAATTCAGAACAGTAGAAGCAGCCTGAATGGGTGGGGTCAAGCTCACACAGAACCAGGAAGTCCAACACTGGTATCTCCAAATCAGGATTTTTAGTGTTAGTTTTTCAGTAGCAGTTGCTAAGGTCTTGAAGCTGAGTTTGGAAGCTGCAGTGCATCTCTCCTTGCTACTCTGTCTCTCAGAGTTTTCTCTTAAAACCATAGAATGATTGAGATGTACAGCACGGAAACAGGCCTTTTGGTCTAACTCATTCATGCCTGCCAAATTAATAAATCTAGTCCCATTTGCCAGCATTTGGGCTATATTCCTCTAAACCCTTCCTATTCAAATACCCATCCAGATGCCTTTTAAATGTTGTAATTGTACCAATCTCCACCACTTCCTCTGGCAGCGCATTCCTTTGCATGAAAAAGTTGGCCCTTTGGTCCCTTTTAAATTTTTCCCCTCTCATCTTAAACCTATGCCCTCTAGTTTTGGACTCCCTCATCCCCGAAAAAAGACCTTGTCTATTTACTCTAGCCATGCCCTTATGATTTTATAAGCCTCTATAAGGTCACCCCACCAGCCTCTGACGCTCCAGGGAAAATAGCTCTAGCCTATTCAGCCTCTCCCGATAGTTCAAACGCTCCAACCCTGGCAACGTCCTTGTAAATCTTTTCTGAGCCCTTTCAAGTTTCACAACATCCTTCATATAGCAGGGAGACCAGAATTGCACACAATATTCCATAAGTGGCCTAACCAATGTCCTGTATGGCCGCAACATGACCTCCCAACCCCTATAGTCAATGCACTCACCAATAAAGACAAGCTTAACAAAACACCTTCTTCACTATCCTGGTGAAAACAATGACTGCAGATGCTGGAAACCAGATTCTGGATCAGTGGTGCTGGAAGAGCACAGCAGTTCAGGCAGTATTCAACGAGCAGCGAAATCGACGTTTCGGGCAAAAGCCCTTCATCAGGAATAAAGGCAGTGAGCCTGAAGTGTGGAGAAATAAGCTAGGGGAGGGGGGGGGTGGGGAGAGGTAGCATAGAGTACAATAGGTGAGTGGGGGAGGGGATATATCATTTACTGTATCCGTTGCTCCCAATGCGGTCTCCTCTACATTGCGGAGACTGGATGCCTCCTAGCAGAGCACT
>NC_057740.1:30934958-30970804 GCF_004010195.1 Chiloscyllium plagiosum
GGGGGTAGACAGGTTGAGGCGGTTAATGTCCTGGCGGCAGTTGGAAATGAAGAGGTCGAGGGCAGGTCATAGGCCAGCGTGGGGTGTCCAGGTGGATGCAGTGTGTTGGAGGTGGGCGAAGGGGTCCTCGGAAGGTGGGCGGGAGTCCTGATTGTGAAAGTAAGCTCGGAGGCGGAGGCGACGGAAGAATTGTTCGCGTCATGGCGTGTATTAAATTCATTGATGCATGGACCACCTCATCCTAGTTTCAAACTTCCAGCTCAGCACTGTCCCCATGACTTGTCCGGACTTGTCCGACCTGCCTAGCTCCTTTTCCACCTATCCACTCCACCCTCTCCTCCCTGACCTATCACCTTCATCTCCTCCCCCACTCACCCATTGTACTCTATGCTACTCTCTCCCTACCCCCACCCTCCTCTAGCTTACCTCTCCACGCATCAGGCTCACTGCCTTTATTCCTGATGAAGGGCTTTTGTCCGAAACGTCGATTTCGCTGCTCGTTGGATGCTGCCTGAACTGCTGTGCTCTTCCAGCACCACTGATCCAGAATTCTTCACTATCCTATCTACCTGCGACTCCACTTTCAAGGAACTATCAACCTGCACTCCATAGCACATAGAACATTACAGCGCCGCACTGGGCCTTCGCCCCTTGATGTTGCACCGACGGGTGAAATCAATCTGAAGCCCATCTAACCTACACTAAAGTCTCTTTGTTCAGCAACACTCCCCAGGACCTTACCATTCAGTGTATAAGTCCTGCCCTGATTTGCCTTTCCAAAATGTAACACCACACATTTGATGTTTTTCCTCCTGGACTGTAGAATTGCCTGTGTAACAATCTATTTTCTTGAATTTGCCTTTGCCAAGGGTGTGTTTATGAGATGTTACTATACTAGAATAGTTGCTCTTTAATAGTCAAATAATATATTGTTCTGTTAAGTTTTCCAGTAGAATTAAGTTATTCCAATTTTTTCTTTTTTTTATTGTGTTTTAACTATAGTGTATAAATAACATTTGTTTTGCTTCAAGACTGTTAGGTTGACCAATGAAATTGCATTTGAAGTCTGGCACTTGCCTTTACAATACGAAAATGTTAGGGTCTAGACTATCTTCCTATTATATTTTGAGGGTTTTTTGTCTGGTCCATAACCTGTTTCAAGATAGCACCAAGGAATTTTTTTATACTTTCCTAAGCAGGTAAATGGGGCCTTGATTTAACACCTCATAAAGTCTGGGAAACATAGAACTTTTTACAGTATGAAAAGAGGCCTTTTGGCCCATCAGGGGTGACCTGATCAAGGTGCTTAAAATATCACATGGATTAGATATGGAGAAGTTATTCGCTCAGGTGGAGAAATGAAGTGCAAATGGGCAAAACCTTAAAACTAGACCAAGGTAACTTAGGAGTCTAAATCAGGAACTACATTCCAGAAATCTGGAACCTCTCAGAGGAGTGTTACCCTTTGATTTTTGTCCTCAAACACTGAAGTGGGTTTTAAATCCAGAGGCTGAGGTGGGTGTGTTACTAACTGAGCCACAGCTGACTCACCAATAGCAAGAGTGTGCTATTCAGTCATGAAGTGCATCACACTCAAATCCACTCCTGTCAATGTCATGGCCACAAATGAACATATGCAAGGAGGGAGTCTGGATTGCAGGGAGCAGTGCAAGTGGATGGACACGCTCGTGCCATTGTAAACTATGACTGTAATTCAATTCTTGCATGTTTATTATGATGTTACTTGACAAAGAAGCTCATAGACTTCCAATGAGATGATGGCCAGAGATTGGACAATGTCAGGATGAGAAAGATTTGGGGAGGCAACAAGCCAGCCAAGGAAGATTTTAAAGGACAATAGATTAAAGCATTATGAGGAATCTTTCACCCTTGTCTGAAGTCATCACAGTGTGCCACCTTTGCAAAGGATAATTTCATGTCAATCTACAAACATAAGAGTAAATGCCGAATATGTTTTGATTGGAGAATGAGGAAATTAAAGCGTAGCTGATCTCTTACTAGTCATTTTCATCCATCCTCCCAGTTTTCTGGCACCCCGTCCTAACAGAATCAAAAGTATGTATACAGGTTCCAATGGGCTGTTCCCCATGGGAAAACTTTCAGTGGAGGATATTATACTGTGATCAAGACCCTCGGCTGGCAATTTCCTCTGGACTGCTGCTTCCTCCCCATTGGGTTTCACCAGGACCCCCAAATATGGGATTTCTCTCTCAGGAAGAGCTCCGAAGAGATCTTTGGCTGTGGTCAATATTCTCCTCCTGGAGCGAGGGTTAAATATCACCAAATCAAAAACTATCAAGACTCTTGACAAAATAACACCAAGACTATAATAGAATTCTTCATAAATACAAGGAAAATTGATCAACGGCTTGAAAAAGCAAAGGTCCATTGCAGGTGGAACCTTTCTTCAGAGTTAGGAAAGTCAATCTTCAGTCTTAAACAAATTGATGTGAAGCCCAGTCCATCTGAACAACTCATCCTTCCCCCTCCTGAAGGCACCAACTCACATTGAAACATAACCTGTGTAAAATAGGCCAAGACAGCATAGTCCCATCCTCTCAACAGAGTGAGATTGACTGGTGAGGATCACCACACCCCCACTTGTGTTCAGGCAAATAGTCTTTTTTTCTATAAAACTTAATTACTGAATAAAATTAATTTGTATATTCAATAGCATAACCCCTGTGCAAGGCTTAAACAAAGTCACTGATATATTTGCCTCTCATTTAGAACATTCAATCCTCACTCCTCAATCTCTGGTAAGAGGGAAGTCAACATAATCCAGCACTTCATTCAGAGAGAGACAACTGGTGGTGAGTTTAACCAGAGAGTCCCCACACCTCGGGCAACAGGTAAGGTTGAAACTTTGTAGTAATCCCAGCTAGTACAAGCATTGAACCCACACCGTCAGCATTGCTCTATGCTATAAACCAGCCATTCAGCCAACTGAGCTAACCCACTTAATGATCAACACGAGCTCACCCACAGGCTGCAGTTTCAGACAATGTGGAAATTGCTTGTTACTTGAGGGCGAAGGAGCTAAGGCAGGTAAATGGAGTTGCAATACAGCTTTGTAGCAATCAGTTGAAAGACTATATCAGCTCGAGAGTGGCCGACACCTATTCCAATGTACATACTTTGCAGGGAAGGATTCCTGATTGATATTTTGCATTCCCAGACCTGGGGACATTGAGGTCTGTTCAGCACATGGTCTGTTGCTCTGGGTGAAACCAACCCACATGGTGCAGGGAATTGAGCCTACGGTTCATTAGGTTTGTAATGACTCAATATTGAACATTACTCCTTTTTTTTCTCCAACTGCGTCAGGAGCATATGTGAAATGAGATGGAGGGTGGCTGCTGTCACACAAAATCAGTGAAGGAATAGCAGCAGGCAAAGATGATTCAACAATAATTTAATGGCCACATCATATTAGCAAGTCTCACAAACAGTGTCCCATTTCTCAAGTGAATCCAGTTTTCACTGACTCTGAGTCAGTGCTGCAATTCGGAGACATGTTTGAAGTGGCAAACCTTTACAGTTAAACCATTCAGCCCCTGCTTCCCACATCTGCCAACTAAAACAGAGCAAGGGATTGGTTTTGAGAGAATATCACTTTTGAGAATCTCATCTTTGAGATAATGTAACAGCAGCTGTCATTCCTCTGATGCCTTTTCATTAATCATTTAGTGAGCTGGTTGAAAGCGTATTTGTTTATTAGGTTTTTCTGGTGTGGAGCACTTTCCCTTTGCTTAAGTTTCAAATAGCTCAGGCCCTTGCAAAAACGCACACGTCACATATTTTGTTGCAAGCCTCTGGCACGTACACAAAATAATGAAAATTACTGTGATGTGTATCAGGGTCAAGTCTAACCAAAAAAAAACAGCAACTCCCAAAACAGCATTGATTTAAAGAGATCTATGTGGAATCTGACCTAACGCATGAGCGCAATGCTGAGTTTTGAATTGCATATCCTCTCACACCCTGTGTGTGCTTATGCATGTTCATGTGTATGTTTGTGTGGTTGTAATGTCAGAGAATTCATTTATCAAGGGAACACATGGGCAGGGCTAACTCACAGGTTCACTTGGCAGCTTCATTGCCCAGTGTGAAAGACATAAAAAAGTTCAAAATATGCGGAACTGCAATGGGCATTTCTACAAATAATTCAATCTGTTATGCTTCACGTTAATTGTCCCTCCCTAATTGCCCTTGAACTGAGGGGCTCACTGAGCAGCAATGATCAGTTAACATGCATTCCTGGGTTGTGAATAGTCCTGTTCTTTGGTCCATTCATAAGTCGGAACACAATGCAGGATAACATATAGTAGCCATTTTTAAGTACAGGAAATGCTCACATGTTGGATCTTTAAAATTGCGCCCCTATATGGGTATATAAACCCTGTATACTCTCCTAAGTACAAGAGTAAGTCAGATGTTCATAAATTGGGAATGCCTGTACTATAGATCTAGATCTGAGCGGCCAAACCAGGGATGGATGGCAAATTTCCCCTGCTAAAGGGCATTACTGAACCATTTGGATTTATACAACGATTAGCAATAGTTTGTTAGCCACTAACAGTCCCCATAAACAGCTATTCACCGTCCTTGCCGGATCATTATCCACTTCTTTGTCTGTCCAACCGTTCTTCTTTCTCTTTAGGTTCTATCCTTCACCTACTGTTTACTCTTTACCCTTCACCCCACCCTATTTTCTACATATAAACCAACATTTTCCTCGCTACCATCAGTACAGAGGAAGGATCACTTAACCCAAAATGTTAACTCTGATGTCTCTCCACAGATGCTGCCAGACCAGCTGAGCAGTTTCAGCAATTTCTGTTTTTGTTTCTGATTAACAGCATCTGCAGTTCTTTCGGTTTTTGTTGACAATAGTTTCATGCTCACCATTACTGAGACCAGCTTTAATTTCAGATTTGTTTGGTTGAATTTAAATTTCAACTGCATTCAATATGAAACTAGAGCGTTAGCTAGCTGGGCTTCTCGTTCATTCATGCAATGACATTACTACAACTCCATTATCTTCAGCTTTAGCTTCCCTGCAAATGGACTCATCAGGGAGCATCTTTTCCTTCTGAGAGGAAAGAAAATGATTGGAGCCAAATTGATGAGGCCATGTTCAGGAGGAGAAGAAGTTAATTTTCACACCAGCAGCATTGGATTATTGTATGATCCTGCCTCTAAGTTTCAGATTGTAACTTCCTTACTGCTCAGCCTCACAGGTTACTTCTTTTCCACTGACATCTCACTACCCAAGAAAGAATATACACAGAAAGAGTGCAGTGGAGGTTCACTTGGCTGAAACTGGAGAAGGCAGAGCTGTCAAATGAAGAGAGATTCGTTTGACTGAGCCTGTGTTCACTAGAATTTAGAAGGTTAAGAGGGAATCTGATTGAAAACATGAAATTTTCACATGGCTGGAGAGACCAGGAAGAATGTTTCTCCTGGTTAGGAAATCTAAAACTAGGGGACACCACCTCAGGATATGAGGTAAACCATTTCGGACTGATACGAGGAAAAATGTCTTTGTGCAAACAGTAGAGAGCCTGTTAGATTCTCCACCACAGAATCTGTGGAGATCAAGTCATTGAATACAATCAAGAAAGTGATTGATACACTTTCAGGTATTAAAGGCATCAAGGGTATGGGGAGAAAGCAAAAATATGGCACTGGGATCAGCCATGATAAGTGGAAGAGAGAGAGAGAAAGAAACCCACATTGCTAACTGACAGAGCAGTGAACCTGTGCAGTTACTATCTTTGCTGTTGAATTCATGAATCGCTAGAGATCAGAGTGCATCTGGGAAAATTAAAAAACAGTGAAATTCACAACTGACCTCGGAGAAACCTGTTTGGGAGAGGTCACATCACAGAAACGGATAAGTGAATATTTAAGTGTGGCCTTACAATAAGTCTGCAGTAGTGAGTATAGTGGCTTCTTCCTTGATTATATATTTTACTGAGCTATGTCTCTTGATTAAACTTGAAATATAAGACATGAATATTAATTTAACCTGGAGCAGTGTTTTGTAGAGGAATAAGACAGTGCTATTTCTGGGTCTGTAGATTGTGAAGGAGCAAAAATGGCCTTTAGTAGAGGGATATGCTCTTCTTGTCGGATGTGGGAGTTTAGGTTTTATGGGTTACTGAGGATTATATCTGTATTAAATGCCATTGGTTGCGAATCCTATCAGATCGAATGGATCGGTTGGTAGGACAGTTCGAGGAATGAGGAATTTACAAGAGCAATGGGATATGATGAATGACAGTTATAGGAAGGGGAGAAAGTCTCAGATACAGTCACATAGATGGGTTAATTCCAGGAAAGGTAAGAGAGGTAAGTAGGTAGTGCAGGAGCCTTCTGTGGCTATCTCTATTTCAAACAAGTAAGCTATTTCCGAAATTGTAGGGGGTGATGGATTCTCAGGTGAATGTAACTCGAACAGCCAAGTTTCTGGTATTGAGGCTGGCTCTAATGTAATGTATGTCAGTTTCCAAGCGATCGATTGTGTTAGGGGACTCTCCAGTCCATTTCTGTGGCCAGCAGTGAAAAATCAGAATGGTGTGTTGCTTCCCTAGTGCTAGGGTCAAGGATGACCCATAGAGAGTGCAGAATGTTCTCAAAGGGGAGAGGGTCCAGCAGGAGGTCATTATACATATTGGAACCAAGACACAGGAAAGGAAAAGGTTGAGATTCTGAAGGGAGATTACAGAGAGTTAGGCAGGAATTCAAAAAGGTCCTCAAGATTATTATTATCTGGATTACCCCTGGTGCTACGAGCTAGTGAGGGCAGGAATAGGAAGATAGAGCAGATGAACGCAAGGCTGAGGAGCTGGTGTATGGGAGAAGGATTCACATTTTTGGATCATTGGAAGCTGTTTTGGGGTAAAAGTGACCTGTACAAGAAGGAAGGATTGTACCTGAATTGGATTGGGACTAATATACTGGCAGGGAGGTTTGCAAGAGCTGCTCAGGAGGATTTAAATGAGTAACGTGGGGTGGTGGGACCCAGGGAGATAGTGAGGAAAGAGATCAATCTGAGACTGGTACAGTTGAGAACAAAGGCGAGTCAAACAGTCAGGGCAGGCAGGGACAAGGGAGGACTAATAAATTAAACTGCATTTATTTCAATGCAAGAAGCCTAACAGGGAAGGCAGATGAACTCAGGGTGTGGTTAGGAACATGGGACTGGAATATCATAGCAATTAAAGAAACATGACTCAGGAATGGACAGGACTGGCAGCTTAATGTTCCAGGATACAAATGCTACAGGAAGGATAGAAAGGGAGGCAAGAGAGGAGGAGGGGTGGCATTTTTTATAGCATTACAGCTGTGCTGAGGGAGGATATTCCCGGAAATACATCCAGGGAAGTTATTTAGTTAGAACTGAGAAATAAGAAAGGGATGATCACCTTATTGGGATTGTATTATAGACCCCCCAATAGTCAGCGGGAAATTGAGAAAACAAATTTGTAAGAAGATCTCAGCTATCTGTAAGAATAATAAGGTGGTTATGGTAGGAGATTTTAACTTCCCAAACATAGACTGGGACTGCCATAGTGTTAAGGGTTCAGATGGAGAGGAATTTGTTAAGAAAAAGTTCTGATCCAGTATGTGGATGTACCTACTAGAAAAGATGCAAAACTTGACCTACTCTTGGGGAAATAAGGAGGGCAGGTGACTGAGGTATCAGTGGGGGTGCACTTTGAGGCCAGTGACCATAATTCTATTAGCTTTAAAATAGTGATGGAAAAGGATGCACAGGATCTAAAAGTTGAAGTTCTAAATTGGAGAATGGCCAATTTTGACAGTATTAGGCAAGAACTTTCAAAAGCTGACTGGTGGGAGATGTTCGCAGATAAAGGGATGCTTGGAAAATGGGAAGCCTTCAGAAATTAGATAATGAGAGTCCAGAGAAAGTATATTCCTGTCAGGGTAAAAGGAAAGGCTGAAAATGTGTTGCTGGAAAAGCGCAGCAGGTCAGGCAGCATCCAAGGAACAGGAGAGTCGATATTTCGGGCATAAGCCCTTCTTCAGGAATGAGGAAAGTGTGTCCAGCAGGCTAAGATAAAAGGTAGGGAGGAGGGACTTGGGGGAGAGGTGTTGGAAATGCGATAGGTGGAGGGAGGTCAAGGTGAGGGTGATAGGCCGGAGTGGGGTGGGGGCGGAGAGGTCAGGAAGAAGATTGCAGGTTAGGAAGGCGATGCTGAGTTCGAGGGATTTGACTGAGACAAGGTGGGGGGAGGGGAAATGAGGAAACTGGAGAAATCTGAACTCAAATTAGGAGAGTATGAAGGCAGTAGGAGTATACTTAAGAGGGAAATCAGGAGGGCAAAAAGGAGACATGAGATAACTTTAGCAAATAGAGTTAAGGAGAATCCAAAGGGTTTTTACAAATACATTAAGGACAAAAGGGTAACTAGAGAGAGAATAGGGCCCCTCAAAGATGAGCAAGGTGACCTTTGGGTGGAGCCACAGGATATGGGAGAGATACTAAATGTGTATTTTGCATCAGTATTTACTGTGGAAAAGGACATGGAAGATATAGAATGTGGGGAAATAGATGGTGATATCTTGAAAAATGTCCATATTACAGAGGAGGAAATGCATAAAAGTGAATAAATCCCCAGGACCTGATCAGGTGTACCATAGAACTCTGTGGGAAGTTAGAGAAGTGATAGCTGGGCCTCTTGCTGAGATATTTGTATCATTGATAGTCACAGGTGAGGTGCTGGAAGATTGCAGGTTGGCTAACGTGGTGCCAATGTTTAAGAAGGGCGGTAAGAACAAGCCAGGGAACTATAGAACAGTGAGCCTGATGTCAGTGGTGGGCAAGTTGTTGGAGGAAACCCTGAGGGACAGGATGTACATGTATCTGGAAAGGTGAGGACAGATTAGGGATAGTCAACATTGCTTTGTGCGTGGGAAATCTTGTCTCACAAACTTGATTGAGTTTTTTGAAGAAGTAACAAAGAGAATTAATGAGGGCAGAATGGTATATATAATCTATATGGACTTCAGTAAGGTGTTCAACAAGGTTTCCCCATGGGAGACTAGTTAGCCAAGTTAGATCTCATGGAATACAGGGAGAACTAGCCATTTGGATACACAACTGAGTCAAAGATAGAAGACAGATGGTGGTGGTGAAGTATTGCTTTTCAGACTGGAGGCCTGTGACCAGTGGAGTGCCACAAGGATTGGTGCTGGGTCCACTACTTTTCATCATTTATATAAATGATTTAGATTTGAGTATCAGAGGTACAGTTAGTAAGTTTGCAGATGACACCAAAATTGGGGGTGTAGTGGACAGCAAAGAAGGTTATTTCAGATTACAACAGGATCTTGATCAGAATGGTCAATGGGCTGAGAAGTGGCAGATTGAGTTTAATTTAGATAAATGCGAAGTGCTGCATTTTGGGAAAGTAAATCTTAGCAGGACTTATACACTTAATGATAAGGTCCTAGGGAGTGTTGCTGAACAAAGAGACCTTGGAGTGCAGGTTCATAGGCAATTCTGGTCACCTTCCTATTGAAAAGATGTTGTGAAACTTGAAAAGGTTCAGAAAAGATTTACAAGGCTGTTGCCAGGGTTAGAGGATTTGAGCTATAGGGAGAGGTTGAATAGGCTGGAGCTGTTTTACTTGGAGTGTCGGAGGCTGAAGGGTGACCTTATAGAGGTTCATAAAATCATGAGGAACATTGATAGGATAAATAGACAAGGTTTTTTTTTCCCTGGAGTTGGGGAGTCCAGAATGAGAGGGCATAGGTTTAGGGTGAGAGGGGAAAGATATAAAAGAGACCTAAGGGGCAATGTTTTCACACAGAGGGTGGTACGTGTATGGAATGAGCTGCCAAAGGATGTGGTGGAGGCTGGTACAATTGCAACATTTAAGAGCCATCTGGATGGGTATATGAATAGGAAGGGTTTGGAGGGATATGGTCCAGGTGCTGGCAGGTGGGACTAGATTGGGTTGGGATATCTGGTCAGCATGGACGGGTTGGACTGAAGGTCTGTTTCCGTGCTGTACATCTCGCCTACTCCCATGTTTCCTTGTTTCCACAGTGGACCAAATATCTAAATTCTCCTCTCAGGACCCCTTGGAATTATCTTCACCAGAGAGCAGTGAGGCTGGTTCATTGAAGCTATTTATGGCGATTTCTCTGATCTACAAGGGAGTCATCTGTTAAGGTGTTTCAATAGGAAAGTGGACTAAGGGCCACAATCAGATCACCCATGATCCTATTGAATGGTGGAATAGATGTATCCTGCTCCAGCTATTTCTCATTATATTAAATGCAAAATTGTTTTCTTGGATACAGTTAAGCTGGATGTACCACAGCTGGATGTACCTTCATAATCAAGGATAAGTTGAGAGCTAACCTCAACACTGCTGTGTCCCTGTCTCAGAGGAGAGCTGTTCCACATGTGAAATTTATGTCCAACCCTTGTGTCACAGTGCAGATATCATCAATTACACATCGCTATGTCAAACCATTTTAGTCTATCGGACGAAATTGATGGTTGCTCTAACCTTGAAGGATTGCCACAACATCCCTCTTTATCATAAAGGTTCTGTCTCTCAGAGACGTAATCCCATTAAATCACTTTTTCAAGTACATGTTGCCAAACTCCCTAGCTTTTAAACTGTGAAATCAGGCGTCTTCAAGCTTTAATTTGAATAAAAGTAAACATTGGAGGGTACGTTTATATTTTTGAGAACTACTTCCCACATGACCTCTTACGAGGATATAAAAGTTTTTACACTTGTCATGATTTTAAATGGCTGTAGAAACAGCCTGGGCACAGACTGCAATGATTCAGTAGGTGTCACTGTAGTATAACACATATGGCAGCACTGATCAATCTGCCAATTACACGCCTCTGTTGGGTGCCAGGTAAGAGCTGTTTATTGGTGTCAACTTCATGACATGAAATTAATGAGGTGGGGCCATTAATATTTGGCTACAAGTTCTCAGTACTTCTCATCTAAAATTCCGACTGTGACATTGTTGCTACTGGCAATGTGCAACATGGTTTAATAACATTTCTGTTCAAGGATCTGGTGGCTTGTTTTACTCTCCTTGAACGAAATGATTCTTTCTATCTCACCTATGTTTTTCTTCATTTCCAATTTCCTCCCCAGCTCCCTGGAGGTGTGGTTTCTTCATTGCTTGCCCTTGAATATCCAGATGATCACTGACAAGAGATTGTTGCCAAGCAATTCCTCCAGCCACTTTACTTGCGCCTGCTTCCCCTTGACAACAGTGAAGGTGCATTTTGCAACAGGAGTCACGTGTAGTGATCAGGCAGATTTTCTACTGAAATGCCTTCATCCTGCGTCAGGTCAACTAAATGAGCACAGTTGAAGGTACAGTTCATTTCTACGCTTGGCAATTGCTTCAACAGTGGAGGAGTCCCTTCTTAAATACATTATGCTGGCAATTGTTGGCACAGGAGACAATAGGAGCAGCAAGAGCTATTTGACTTAATTCTTAAGTCTGCGTTGCTGTACTATTCAATCCTGTTATTAAAATATAAGCATAAAATAAGTAGCAGGACTTTGGACTTTTTATTACCTCATTGCACTCGTTTACTGAAGGGACAACTCTTGTGGGGGGTGCAGTTCCTTGGTTTTGGGCACTCTTAGTATTTTGCCCATCAGAGAACAATCTCCAGGAGCCTGGTCAAGCTTTTCCAGTTTCCATTATATAATAGTCAACATCAAAATTATTACCCACCAGAGGAGATATTACAAGCCCAGTGTTGTTTTCACCCAACACCGATACTTGCAACTTCCCAACTGATGAATGCTGCGTTATTATTATTTCCCTCCCTAGCTCGGAGGTGATGTGCCTAGTTATAGCTCTCTCCCTGGCTCAAAAGCCATGATCGGTTAATGCAGCGTAGACTAAGGACATCAAAGTTGGGATGTTCGGCTTTGTGGAACTCGGCACCACATTTTGCAGCCTCAGATGGTTGTGGGTGGGGTGGGAATGAGGTTGTAGTAAGAGTAGCAGAGATATATAGAAAGTGAGATCTTCAAATCGAGCCACAAGTTTCAAATGGTATGGCCAGTGAGCACAAATCAGTGGCCTGAGCTCTGCAAGGAAATGTAAGATACCTGCTGCAGCAAGAGTGTTGAAGGTTGATGGCAGCCATGACAGGGACAAGAGAGGGGGCAGGAATGCAGAGGGCCAGAGATCTCAGTACTCAGAGAATTGGCCAAATGGTACTGTGCCTAATCACGTGGTAAAATTGCTGCTGGTAAAATTGTTTCCGTTTTAAAAAAAAACACTTTGCAGTTCCCCACTTTGAAGCCAATTTTGGGTTGGATGTTTCTAAATTTGAAAATCATCACTTGACCCATTAACAAGCTTATTAATGAGTTTACTGTGTTGTTAATTGGAGGGGAGCAGGTTTCTGATTTTTTAAAATTCGTGCACAGGATGAGGGCATTTCTGGTTAGGCCAACATTCATTGCCCATCCCTAATTGTTAAGAGTCAACCACATTGCCGTGAGTCTGGAGTCACATATAGGACAGACCAGGTAAGGATGGCAGTTTCCTTCTATAAAGGGGATTACTGAACCAGATGGGTTTTTCCCCTGACAATTGACATTAGATTCATGGTCATCACTAGATTCTTAATTCTGGATATTTATTGAATACAAATTCCACCATCTGCCATGGCAAAGTTTGAACCCAGCTCCTCAGTGCATCACCTGGGTCTCTGGACTAATAACTCACCAATAATAGCACTTGGTCATCGCCTTTCCTATATTCTCCCCATACATCCTCTGTGACAAATTGTGTTTCAATCCTGAGGCATTGGGATCCAATAATAAGGTTACTAACTATGAATAAATGTATCCTGGAGGTTTCATCACATGGCTTGCCACCACACTCCTCAGCCAACACGTCCGTTCCTGTGACATATTGTCTTCTTAGGCCTATTGGAAAGCAAAAAGATTCATTATGCGATTGGATGATGCTTGACTCTGAACCAAACAGCCTTCTTCTTCTGATTTTCAACATTTAATAACAATAAATTTTCAAAGAAAAGTTGTCTCAGTGCCAGAATTTTCTTCAGGATTGCAGACTCATCCTGGAGAGTTGGCAACCCTATCTAGTAATGCTGTTGGGCAATGCAATTTTCAACAAGTGACTACATCCCTTTTTGATCTCTCATCTTATTGAGAATTCAATCCATATAGCCAGTCTCCTGCAGGCTGCATACCTCCACCACCTTTATAACAGTGTGGTTCAATCTGGACCATTTGAACTAGAGATTAGAGAAATTACATTTGCACCAGTAACACATCTTCCTCTTCACTGATAATGTTGCTTTCAGTTTGAAAAGAGACTGTATAGCAGCCCTACTGGACCAGAGTGACTTTAATTTCTTAAACTCTCTATTCATTTCCAGACTGTCTCTTGCCAATTAGGAAGAGATGCCTGCAATGTGAATTCATACCCATTGGAAACTATAGATACTACCTCAGTTTATTTGAATAACCGTGCCCTGTCTCAGAGATAAAAGGAGAGATCTTCACCTCCTCAACCTACATTGGTTTGAAATTTAGGTCCTGAGTTGTTCCTTTCCACAGCTTCTCCTGTCACTCCTCAGGCAGATTAAGATTCTTCCACGGTTATTGGATCCACTGACATGTCTGAATCTATTCACAGGAGACTTGTTTGTATGGAAGGAATGTCAGTCCTTTGAAGTTGTGCCCCTTTACACATTGGGATATGGTAATTTGATAGAAGACTAACATCAATCCAAATTGAATTTGAATTACAACATAACATTTTATCTTCTGCTACCAGGAAGCAAAGCAACAGGCAATAGTAAATTTACAGTACTTTTTTTTACGATGGAAAATGTACTAGATTTTAACAAAATACTGTCCCATCCAAATCTCATTTGCTCCCTTTGTGGATGACCCCAGTCATGTCCCAGCGTTGACTGTTGGTTATTTGTTAAACATCCTGTCAAGTGCAGCACTGAAATATTGGTACCAGCCATGGTTTAGCTGAAGGACTCCTGTCTCCGAGCCAGAAGGTTGGAGAGATAGAGATTCCCGAGAGATATAAACACAATATCTGGCTCACACTGGGAGAGTGCCACACTGTCAAATGTGTCATACTTCAGAGCCCCTAAACTAATGTCCTGTCCATCTGAAACTCTGCTGAATATTTAAAACATTATGGCATAATTTTGAAGAAACAGGCAGTTCTTCTCATTGTTCTCACTGTTAACTATCCATGCTTCCTGCTCCCCATGCGTTGGGAAGTTGTGCATTAACATATATCAGTCTGTTCAAGTTTATTGAAATGAAATTTGAGGTGCCATTCTTCATCAGAAAGGCCCCTTCACAAGCTCCTTAAAGAATTTCATGGCCCTTTGAAAATTACATGGGTGTGTGTCAGGACTCTGCAATGACTCGGGGAACCATGATTTAGAAATCTCACAACCACTGGGGTCTAACCCCGTAGCCTTCTGAAAATTCAGCCCATTGGATCATATTGCATATAAGAAACCATTAAGCCTATCATGGCATTATCAGCTCTTTGAAAGAGCTATCCAGTGCACCCCATTCTCCTACTGTTCCCGCTTGACAATATTTCCATTTCAAGTATACATCCAATTTCATGTCTCAAATCAGAATTGAATCTACTCTTGAGGAAGGGTCACTCAACCCGAAACATTAACTCTGATTTTTCTCCATAGATGCTGCCAGATCTGCTGAGCATTTCCAGCAAGTTCTGTATTTGTATCTACTTCCACCGTCCTTTAAGACAGGCAATTCCAGATGATCATATATAGAGGAACCTTGATTATCCAGCATTCGATTGTCCGAACATTCGATTATCCAAACAAAATACTCCTCACCTGTGTCATTGGGATTATGGAGGTTCCTCTGTAGCTGTGAGCTCTGAGTGCTGATCCTTCTGTCATTGGAAACTATCAAACTCTATTATTGAAAACCTCTAATAAATCTCTCCTTAACTGTTTGTGCTTTAAGAAGAACAATTCTAACCTCTCTAATCTCTCCACGTATCTATCACAGCTCGAGTCTTGAGATTAGGGACTCTGGGTCTATACTTGATGGAATTTAGAAGAATGAGGGGAGATCTAATTGAAACATACAGAATACTGAATGGCCTGGACAGAGTGGATGTTGGAAAGATGTTTCCATTGGTAGGAGAGATGAGGACCCAAGGGCACAGCGTTAGAGTAAAGGGAAGACTCTTTAGAACAGAGATAAGGAGAAACTTCTTCAGCCAGAGAGTGGGGAATTCATTGCCACAGAAGGCTCTGGTGGCAAAGTCAGTGAGCATATTTAAGACTGAGAGAGATAGGTTCTTGAGTATCAAGGGGATCAAGAGTTACAGGGAGAAAGCGGGAGAATGGGCTAAGAAACTTATCCTGTATCAGTGGTGCTGGAAGAGCACAGCAATTCAGGCAGCATCCGAGGACAGGCAAAATCGACGTTGAAACTTATCCGCCATGATTGAATGGCTGAGCAAGCTTGATGGGACAAATGGTCTAATTTATGCTCTTGTCTCTTATGATCTTATTCCATGGAACCATTCACAATGTCCCATGAGGCCAGCTGTTGCCCTTGCCCTCACCCTGTGTACATGATGTGTCCATAAATACACATATTCTGCCCGACGATGCAGGCAATCGATGCTAGCTCAAATACTTGTAGCATTCTTTTCCTTCTCTCGCTTTATTTTGAGCTCACTTTCAAAGTGGTGAGAGGGAAGTGATAGCTCAAGTATGTCAGGGAACATGCTGTGAGGGAGAACAAACCAAATTTAGAAGGTGTGAAACAGTTGGACACCAGTTGCTGTGATTATTTAGACTGTCCGAATTGGGAAATTGCCATACAGTGTGCATAGGAAATATTAGGAACTGCAGACAGACATCTTAATACTCAGATCCAATTGCAGCTTCAGGTTTGAGTGTTAATGAGATATTATAACAGAAGGGAGGGAGTTATTTGAAGTCTAAGCTTGCAAAACCAAATATACTTCATGGGATACTCCAGTGGGCTGCTGTAATTTTGATCAAAACTCCAGACAGAAACGGAGTTTCTGCCTTTCTTCTGCTAAAGTTAAAGCAGTTGACTGGGGATCCCCCAGGAATTTCCTTGGGGATTTTCTCCGATTGCTTGTGTAAAGTCCACATCTAAATCAGTCTCACTTTCAGTGAAACCCCTTTCTGCGGTAAAATAAAGGAAGAACCGACATTTATATATAGTGCCTTTCACATCTGCATTTCGCAAGCATTTTGAGCTTCAGCCACTAATCTTGTGGAGACAAATGTCACAGCCAAGTCACACACAGCAAGGCCACACAGACACCAAGGAGATGATTGATCAGTTAATCTGTTTGGATGGTTCTTGAAGGATGTATGTTGGCCCAGATACTGAGGGGAAAGACAGGCAGGGCTTCACTTTGACATCTTGTCTAAATTACAGCATCTCTTACAATAAAACTGCCCCACAATGGGGATTTCAAAGCCAGTACAATATAAAGGACCACCCTTTTATTCTGACAGATCCAAATCTATTTTGCTCATCTGTGTGCTGTTTGTCTTTGAGAAGGGTCTGCCAGGAGACTTTGAATAAGTATTATGTACAGATCCCTCGCATGCACTTGGACTTAGGCCTGTCCTAAGTGAAGTTCAGCCTTGTAAGAATCAGACACAGACAGAAAGTATTGGGGAGACTCAGCAGGTCTGGCAGCATCTGTGGAGAGATAAACAGAGTTAACATATCAAGTGGAGTGACCCTTCATCAGAACAGAAAGCAACTAGGAAATGATGGCATTTGTGCTGAAGACTGAGGGTGAAGGGGAAAGAAGAGAGATAGACAGCTGGATACAGTGCCTACAGAGAGCGAGAGAGAGAGAGAAAATGGAATCAGCAAGATTGCTGATAGCAGGTCTGGGAAGAAGCGAAACTGAATAAAACCTGGAAGAACTGTAGATGCTGGAAATCAGAAACAAAAGTAGAAATTGCTGGAAAAGCTCAGCAGGTCTAGCAGCATCTATGGAGAGAAATTGCAGTTAACATTTCGGGTCCAGTTCTGAGGAAGGGTCAACCCGAAATATTAAGTCTGATTTCTTGTCGCAGATGCTGCCAGAGCTGCTGAGCTTTTCCAGCAACAGACTTAATATTTCGGGTTGACCCTTCCTCAGAACTGGACCCGAAATGTTAACTGCAATTTCTGTCCATAGATGCTGCTAGACCTGCTGAGCTTTTCCAGCAACTTCTGTTGTTGTTTAAGAAGAAAAGCTGAATGGTTGGTAAGAATCAATCCAGAATGTAAGATGCACTGTTACTCTATGCCTGTGTGAAATGTTCCATCTATGTAACCGCACACTGATTACTGAAAGATATTTTTTTCTCTAGATAAGGAGAGAGTCATAATAAGTTTTCAAAATTACCAAGATTTCCAACAGAGCATGATCATTGAGGAGTGTCAGGACCCAGATTTATTACATTGCCTTAAGGTAGATTGGAAGTAGATTCAACAGTCTGCGAGTGTCCTGCTGAGATCCAGTGGATTGATTTAAGAGTATTCATTCAATCTAGTTGCACTTGGATTTAGTAAGGCAAGGTAACAACACTGTGACCCATGCAAAACAGGGATGAGACAGCAACTCCTGCTGGAAAACATGCAAATGTATGGACATTGAAGAACAGCAGATACCACAGTGATGTGCCCAGCAATTAAAGAACCTGCCTGCTTACATTCATATGTCAATGATATACAGTTGGACTGGCTTATCTGCCTTGCAGAGCAGAGGCCAAGTGAGATAAATAGCGATCACAAATTGGCAAGGAAAAAAATGGCATGTAAAAGAGAGTGTAAAATCAAGCTCACTTGCTCTATGGTCATTCCAGAAATATAAACAAGTCATGACTGCCTCCTCCACAGTGAGGTAAGAAACCTTCAATTGGAACTTAGCAGAATTAAAATTTTAAAAATGGATGCAAAAAGCTACTCCATTGGTAAAAATGACACCAATTTACAAGTGCAGTGCAAATGGAGTGGTAACACCTGCTGTGCAAATATATGAACTGTATTTGAGTATGTAATTGCTAATAAATGACAAAATGAGACAGTAGGTTCATTGCACTCCTCCTCGGAAGTTGACACAATTTAATAGACCTTATGTTGACCATTAGAAAAATGTTACTAAGAGTTGAAATGGTGGCTACTATTTAGCGGTGTGGAGGAGAATGTGTGGAAATCAGCAGAAAGCCTTTTATCAGTTTGAAAACAGCAATATTAGTGTGAAACAAACAAGGCTGTGACAAATAGAGACACAGCACAGGATTTAAATGTTCAGATGTTGTTCCTGAATTTGTAATTATTATAGAAACAAAGTATTTAGACACAATAGATTTGTTTGCCATGCAATTTGGCAATATTCATTTAAGGTCACTTTTGGGCACAGTCATGATGTCAATGTTAGATATAGGGAGAAGGATCTCCTCTGTTAAAGCAATATTAAAGTGTCACTAGCAGTAATCTACAGCATGTTCTCGGTATATCTGTGGAAAGAACATTCACAGGCATAACTCAAGTCTATTAAGAACAATGATGGTTATAACTTCTGTTTTTTTTTTCCGCTGAGTGTGAGAATCTGTGACCCACCCCTGCCATGAGATATCATTGAAGTGGAATATCTATCCAGACAACAAATGTAATTCCTCTCATACAAAGCCTGTTTATTTTCTTTACATGTGGGTTAGATCCCCTCCCATCTCTCCAATTCAGCGGCAGCTTTGTGCGTGTCTGTCATGTCAGGTTTTCCAGACAGAGGAAAAAAACATTTGGATGGCACATCAGTTAAGCCCGTCTCTTGGCAGCTGTCATGGGAGGTGAGGAAGCTTTGATGCCCTTCCCACTCCTGAAGCTTAATCCCTCCCTCAGATCTAACTCCAAACCTTGTTACTGGTTGACTTACCTAAACTGATTTTAAGTTGAAGGCTGTACCCATCTGAATGGAACTCTTCGAAAAAACCTCGCTAAAACTTGCAGACAGGAGATTTTATTTTATCTGGGCTACTGTCTTTCCTTTAAACATTAATGTGAGCTTGTCTCCATTCATATATATTTTTGTTGTGAGTTTTCTCTTACACACTGTCATCCCATTCTTGCATCTTCAAACAGTCTTATTGGCAACCATTATGGCTATTTTTCAAACATATAACATTCTCATACCAATTTAGCAGCAAGATTGTATGTGACAATCTACACAGGACTCCACCTGCCTGATAAATTCCTCAGGGGCCTTTGTTAATCTAAGATCAAAGCCCCCTCACCTGGTGAAGGATTGCACCCAGAAATTAATTATAAATTTGGTACATGGCTTGGAGAGGAACTTGCAGGCTATGGTGTTCCCAAGAATCTGCTGTCCTCTCCCTCTTAGGTAGTAGAGGATGCAGTTTAGAAGGTACTGGCAAAGGACCCTTGATGCATTGCTGTGGGTAACACTAGATCAGAGATCACTTCCCAAAGCAACTGAGAGGAAAGCAGCAAATGCAATATTATTTAAAAATCTATGTAAATCTTAATGCCATTTCCCAACATAAGTATTTTATGTTATTTTCTGTGCTTTATTTTATACCTCTTGGATAACTTACAACAGTAGAATTATTATGGATACATTGTTGTACATAGCAAGAATGATGGTTGCATATTTCTAAGACTACTATTGCCCACTGACTATGTAGCGTTTATAATCTAACTAACACCTAAAATGGTCCAAAAAAACAAAGACAGCTGGCAAAGCAATTCCAGATATTCAGACATGTTACATTAGTTTGCTAACTGTCTGACATCTTGATATATGGGTTTTTTTCATGAATTAACACACAGCAACTCAGAACCATTGAGATAAAACAATGTTAGTGGTGTGATTTATCATCAAGAGCAGCGAATTCAACCATGTCTGTGGAGTAATAGTTTGTTGCCTTTACGTTTCTAGTCCAGATTCATGTCTGCTGCCAGCACATCTTTGAAATTCGGGATTATCAATGATCCTGACCACGTTTAAATGGAAAACTGTTTGAGACCTGCTACCTCACTCAGAGGCTGAGAGGCACACGGTCAAGATCAAAGGAGGGCCTGAACAACATACCGATGGGTGGGCAGATGCCAAAGTTTATGAGGGCTTAGGTCAAGGTTCCGACTGGAATTAGCTATCCCCTTGGGTCGGTGTCATTGCAATCATTCCACATAATCTGCCAGAGTCAGTGTTGGAAGACACCAGATATTGGTGTGACCATCAAGATTGTCTCATGAGGAATTCTGGAACTATTGGATGCAATCGAATAAGCTGTTGTGTTGCAGTTTTTTATAATATCTTATGTATTCCTCGCACAATTCTTCTGAGCAATTTGTGTATTTTCTTCAAGATTAAATACAGGTATTATTTTGAATAGTTAAGAAATAGCCGGGTGCCCTATTATTGGATTAAACAATTTCTCGGGGTACCCCGCTCGGAGCCTGTATCACAGGTACAAGGCCCCTTTCATATGGTACTGAGGGACCAAACATCTGTTGATGGACCACTTGCTGAAACTGGACTGCATCGACCTGAAAAGACTTCAGGCCAGCAAGTGATAAAGCAATGGCCACCAAGAAAATACAAATTAAATTCACGAATCGGTCATGTGGAACCACAAGGACTATCAATGCTTCCTTAAATCTCAAATACTCATGAGCTGCATTTCAACAGAAATGAGAATGCAACATTTCTTGTGGGTTAACAGTAACTGTATAAGAATGGGTATTGAGGAATTCCATATAATTATCTGCAACATATTTGGACTTATCTCTTTGCATCAAGCTTTACATGCAGAAAGTGTTTGAAATGCTCAGCAGGTGATGAGGTTTGGAATAGAAATCAGCTTGAAGAAGATCCAACAGAGAAAAAGGGCAAGTTAATACTTGAATGTGACCTTTCATTAGAACTCGGTTAAAAGAAATGATTACAGTGATATTTATCCCAATCCCTCCTGACACTATTAACAAATTGAAGTTGTTAAATCTGAAAACTTGTTCATGCTGCTGGGCACAAGAACAATTGACAGGTTGTACCAGGAGAAAGTTCTGTCCAATGCTTAAAGAGTACACGTTTAGTTTGGACAATTCAGCTTCGATATTAATGAGACATTTAATATTACATCGAGGGTCAGGGATCTATTTTCAGGTCCCACTCCACGCTGCATTGTGCCTGACACCAACGTGAATTTTGACGTGCATGTCAATTAGTGGCCAATGTGCCTGTTTGTTCCTCATTTTAAGAATGCTGAGTGGATACCTGAGCCTGGCATCCAGCAGTAAGAGATGAGTTGCCCCAATATCAGAGGTGGGAGTGGCTGATGTAGGTGGGAGAGAGAATGTGCGCAACTCAAGATGAAGATGCCCTCTGATGACTTGATAAAAAGTTAAAAATGAATAGTGGCCGCAACTTCCAGGAGAGGATAACCCCCAATCCATAGATCCATAGCAAGTTTGTGATGACTTTATCAGAAAAGTGGTGCATTTTATGGTCTGGTAAAATTGTGGAGAGGAAGTCTTCCTACAGGACAGCCTGAGGCCCAAGCAGAGATCATGCAATAACAATCATAGGCTGGTGTGTTACTAATGATAAATTAAGCACTTATTCTCCACCTCATCCTCTGGTCTACCACCTTGTAAGACAGGGTTAGGCCTTGGCAGAGTGACCAACTGAAGAATACCAGTCTGCATTTGGATAGATGCCTAGTTAGGCTCATTAATGGACTAACCAGGCCACCTTCTGCTTACAGAACAAGTAGACATCAGTTCTCCAAACTGACATGTTTGACATTGACCTGGAACTAAAACAGAAATTGCTGGAAAAACTCAGCAGGTCTGGAAACCTCTTTGGAGAGAATGCAGAGTTAAAGTTTTGAGTCCAGTGACCCTTCTTCAGAACAGAAGAGGGACCATGTCAGCATTGACATGCCAGTTCAGTGGCATTGCAGGTGCATCGACCTCAACAGCTATTTTAAAACTGTTATCTCAAGGCCTCAGATTATATCTAAGGAAGTCCTCAGTGAAGAATCTATATCGAAACCCATAAAGCTATTTCTGTGTGTTTCATAGTTACCGTCATTTGCCAGACTTTAAGACTCAAGAGTATTTTGAAAAGAAATATTTAGGAAATTATATTTCAATGCATTTACATATTTATGATTTACATAGAACCAAAGCAATCGAGCAGCATAACATTTACTGGTTGTTTTTTAATTTCCATTATTTCTTCCTCTTGCTTGATTTGGAGGTGCCAGTGTTGGACTGAGGTGTACAAAGTTAAAAATCAAACAACATCTGGTTATAGTCCAACAGGTTTATTTGGAAGCATTAACGTTCGGAGTGCTGCTCCCACAACCACCTGATGAAGGAGCAGCGCTCCGAAAGCTAATGCTTCCAAATAAACCTGTTGGACTATAACCTGTGTTTTTTAACTTTCCTCTTGCTTGTTCCCTTCCCATGTCATTTTATTATTTGGAGGAGGGGCCCAACATGTTTCTGCTCTTCCTTTTCCACATGGCTTACCAAACCTCACAGTTTCTAGTTAGAATCTTACGCCATATTGTTTTGTACCCACCAATTTTGCAAAGAAACCCTGAGAAAGTTTTCACCTGTGTGCAGCACATGCTAAATAGCAGCACACCTAGGTGTACTCTCTGATCTATAGCAATGTTTTGGTGACTCCTTACCAGAATAATGGTGCATTTTATGATCTGTTTAAAAAGAAAGGTTTGTTATCTGGACAAATTAATTTTGATTTCTGAGGCAGCATTAGAATCAGCTTCAAACCATGAGAAAATGCACCATATATATGATTAGACATCAGACCTTTGTGTGATCCCAGGGTTGGGGGAGAGAAAACTGTCAGAAATTAAATCCCTTGCTTTCTGCACTCTCACTCACCTCTCAGTGATTACTAACCTCACCAAAGCTACAAACTGTGATGTAGAGTACTGACATTCTTTTTCTTTCCTGTCAATAAGGATAATGGAATGTGAGGTATGCCCATAGTCTTAAATTAAAACAAACCCAATTCCAGCCTCAATTTAAGGCCAATTCTTAACCTCCTTATGTGTTACATTATTTGCAGCCAGAGCTTATTTCAGCAGTCAGCTTTAAGGATTGTTGAGCTATTTCTGAAGCGACTGATCAGTCTTTGTTAGCTTCTAGCAAAGTTGAGTATCAACAATATAGTTATCTGCAGGATTTACTGTTGAAATCAGCACTAATCTCATGAGGAATGCATGAGGTTTTGGGTGTGGGTCAATGATTGCTGTTGTACTTCTAAGCCTGATAACCATGGGCTCATGTCCTAGTTCAGATGTGTGAATAGGAAGTCCAGGCTGATATTCCAGTGAAGTATTGAGGGAGGTCAGACTGTCTAGAGACACCGTTGTTTTCAGAATAATTTTTAAACTGTCTGTGTGGAATTTTAAAAAATCCAATGTCCCTACTTAGAAGAGAGATCTCCAGGGGTCAAGATTAGAATGCTGCAAAAGCACAGCAGGTCAGGCAGCATCAAAGGAACAGGAGAAGTTTCCTGCTCCTCGGATGCTGCCTGACCTGCTGTGCTTTTCCAGCACCACTTTAATCTTGACTCTAATCTCCAGCATCTGCAGTACACACTTTCGCCTCGATCTCCAGGGGTGTTCTGGCAATATTTATTTCTCCCAACCAAAACGGCTCAAAGACGCAGATTAATCTCTTCATTAACACATTGCTGTTTTTCAGAACTTGCTGTGGACAGCTGAGCCCTACAGTAAGATAGTGACTATAACTTGACAAAGTACTTCTCTGGCTGTTTAAAAAAAACCCTTAGGATTTCACGAGATTGTGAAAGGTGCTATGTAAATGCACATCATTCTCTTTAAGGTGACATGTTTCTTTGTTCCAGCTGAATGAAGGCTGGGCCACGTATGATAGTCCCTGATCCTTTGGAAATGTATCTGTCTGACCACTGCTGTTGCAAACAAATGGAAACTTTGGCAGCCAAATGTCACAGCAGAAAATGTAGCCATGCCAACAGTTTGGCTTTTAAAGGAAGCAAAGTTATAAATTATCATTTAGAAACTGTAAATATTTGTATCCTGTTGTAGTTGGGCATTTGTTTATTTATAACACACTGCTCCTACTTTATACTTCATTTCATTTTCAATTTTTTCCTTCAATTTTAAACCGGAGAACGTGCCTTTTGAGAGGCAAGTCAGGAAATCTCCAAGAATGTAAACCGGAAACCCAAAGTCTGATTTTTAACATAAAGTTTCATTTATTTTTATTGACCATATCCCTTTGGGATTTCAGGGAAACATGCTGGCCTGACTAACAAAATGCTTATTGGTGGCCTGTGGTATTTGTGGGCAGAAGGATTCTGTCATATTCCTCTTTCCTAGATTGGGTCAAAAGGACTGTTTGATTGCAGCCATAGGGGAACAAATACTAATGAGTCTTAACAAGAAGAGGCACTTGTCTTAACAAGGCTTAGTTTATTGCTTGGTAGCAATTACATCCAAGTTATATGAGCTAGTTCTTACTAATACTATTTGGAGTCAGGGATGACACATCTGTTTCATTTGGGATCCAGAGTTATTCTCCAGCATTACCCCCTAAATTTGTATCTGATGTTATCAGATTGGATAGAGCTTAAAGCAACATTCACCCTTTCAGAACACTTACAGAATCATAGAGTCATACAGTGTGATGCTGGAAAAGCACAGCAGGTAAGGCAGCATCCGAGGAGCAGAAGAATCAACATTTCGAGTATAAGCTCTTCATCAGGAGGGCACAATTCCTGGTAGAGTCATAGGGTCATAGAGATGTACAGCACAGGCACAGATTCTTTGGTCCAACTCGTCCATGCTGACCAGCTATCCCAACCCAATCTAGTCCCACTTGCCAGCACTTGGCCCATATCCTTCTAAACCCTTCCTATTCATATACCCATCCAAATGCCTTATAAATGTTGCAATTGTACCAGCCTCCACCACTTTCTCTGGCAGCTCATTCCATACACGTACCACCCTCTGTGTGAAAATGTTGCCCCTTAGGTTTCTTTTATATCTTTCCCCTCTCACCCTAAACCTATGCCCTCTAGTTCTGAACTCCCCCACCCCAGGTAAAACCAATGACTGCAGATGCTGGAAACCAGAGTCTAAATTAGAGTGGTGCTGGAAAAGCACAGCAGTTCAGGCAGCATCCGAGGAGCAGTAAAATCGACGTTTCGGGCAAAAGACCTTCATCAGGAATCACCCCACCCCCACCCCAGGGAAAAGACTTTGTCTATTTATCCTATCCATGCCCCTCATAATTTTGTAAACCTTTATAAGGTCACCCCTCAGCCTCCGACGCTCCAGGGAAAACAGCCCCAGCCTGTTCAACCTCTCCCTATAGCTCAAATCCTCCAACCCTGGCAACATCCTTATAAATCTTTTCAGAACCCTTTCAAGTTTCACAACATCTTTCCAATAGGAAGGAGACCAGAATTGCTATCGGAAAGATGTTGTGAAACTTGAAAGGGTTCAGAAGGGTTTCTGCCCAAAACATTGATTCTCCTACTCCTCAGATGCTGTCTGACCTGCTGTGCTTTTCCAGCAACACATATTTGACTGATCTACAGCATCTGCAGTCCTCACTTTCTCCAGAGAGTCATACACCATGGAAACAGACCCTTTGGTCCAACTTATCCAAACTGACCAAATTTTCCACCTAAACTAGTCCCACTTGCCTACATTTGGCCCATAACCCTCTGAACCTTTCATATTTATGTACCTATCCAAACACCTTTTAAATATTGCAAGTGTATCTGCATTTATCACTTCCTTTGGCAGTTCATTCCACATATGAACCACCCTCTGTGAAAAAGGTGCCCCTCAGGTCCCTTTTAAATCTTTCTCTTCTCACCTTAAAAATATACTCCCTGGTTTTGAATTCCTCCACCCTAGGAAAAGACCTTTGCTATTCACCTTATACACCTCAACTCTTGTACTCAATGGTCTGAGCAATGAAGGCAAACATGCTAAACACCTTCTTAACCACCCTGTCTACCTGTGACACTATTTTCGAAGAACTATGTACCTCTTTTGATCAATGGGGATTAATTAGACAATATAGTAATGTACGCACCTTAATGCCAAATGAATCACCCCTATGAATACATGAAATGGAAAAGTACTGAGGTTTGATCCATTGTTCTAATTTTAAAATTCACTAACAATTCCAAGAAAATTTCACTTTCAATCTTAAATTATTGAACTTGGTAATTTCTCTGATCCTCATTAAATGCTCTACTTTTTAAAAAATGTACTTTTGTCACAAGCATGTGTCGTATGAAGAAAACTTTATTTCTTATTCTCAATGTTAACAGCAAATACTCACAGGACAGGGACAGCACATATTTAGAGATGGAGTGAAGCTTTCTTTACGCTATTCCCATCAAACCCTCCCAGTATAGGGTTAGATTCAGAGTGAAGCTTTCTCTACACTGTTCTCATCAAACTCTCCCAGTATAGTAACACTTACGGTTAGATTCAGAGTAAAGTTCCCTCTGCACTATTCCCATCAAATACTCCCAAGCTAAGGACAGAATGAGGTGAGATACAGAGTAAAGATCCCTCTTCACTGTTCCCATCAAACCGTCCCAGTACAGAAACAGCACAGGGTTAGATACAGAGTACAGTACCTCTCCACTCTTCCCATCAATAATTTTAAGTACAGGAAAAACACGGAGCTAGATACAAAGTAAAACATCCTCCACACTGTTCCCATCAAACCCTCCTAGTACAGGGTCAGCATGGGGTTAGATACAGAATACAGTTCCTCTACACTGTTCCCATCAATGCTTCTAAGTACAAGAACAACACTGGATTAGATACAGAGTAATCTTCTTCTACACTCTCCCCAACAAAACACTCCCAACACTGAACAGGGCTATGTAAACAGTATAGCTCCCTCTAGGTCATCCCGTTAACCTCTAACCCTACTCTCAGGACAGCAACCTCACAGTTATGCCTGTGGAACCTTCCTCCCATCAGCAATATTGATTATTTTGGATTCAAACTGCACAGACACCCCATCATTAATTCTCTTATGCATCTCTGGGCTGAATCTGAATCCATATATGTGAAGTTAAAGAGCAGTGTGTTTGTAGCAAGCTGGTGAATCCATGGGCATCTGTGCTAACTTGCCACAGGCAGGCCTAGAAACAGTGTCCAGGACAGAGCAGGATCAAATTAATTACACCGAGAGGGCTGCTTAGCTCCCTTGCCTTGCATCCTGGAGTCTGTATTTCCAAACGCAGCTCTCTGGTAGACTTACCAGCCTTAATCCTGTGCATTTCACAGTGTCATATATATGAACATTCAAGAAATGTTCATAAGTCACTGGTTAGACCATCACTGAACTTATGTGGCCAGTTCTGGACATAACACTTTAGGGTGAAGGTCAAGGCCTTGAAGATGGTACTATGTCATGGGATATGAATAATGTGGAGAGCCTGGAGAAACTGGGACTGTGCTTCTTCAAACAGAGGTGAAGGGGAGAGATTTAATTGAGATGAGGGTTTTGATGGCGACAACAGAAGAATCAGTTTTCACCGACAGAAGAGTCAGTATCTAAAAGATTTAAGATCATTTGTAAAAGAACCAGAAGGGAGATAAAAATAGAGAGATTCACATACTGAGTTAATCTGGAATGTGATGCCTTAAAGAAGGTAGCACGTTTTATAGGGACAATGATATTGGATAAATATTTGAAAAAGGAAAAAAACAACTGCAAGTGACTAGTTGGATAACTCCTCCAAAGAGCAGGCACAGGAATGACTGGCTGAATGATTTCTGCTCTGTAGTGTATGACAGTACGATTCTAATACTGTTAAAACTCCCAGGGGACTACATCCTAGACTGTCTAACCTGGAAATTGTGCCACCACCTCCTGAACTGTGACCCCAATCCTCCCCCATTGCTGACTATCTGCCAGAGTCTGCATATCCTGGGAGAGTGCATGGTAGTAGTCTCTCTCAAGAGAACTTGTTGAAAGTGTTTGTCAGGGAGATTTGGACTTTGGGCAACCAGCACTAATATAAGCATAAGATAGTTACCAATAAATTCAGGAGAACTTTCACTGTCATGGGGATGGAGGTAAATAATATAGATATATTTAGGGGGAAGCTTGACAATTATTCAATAGAGAAAAGCATAGAAAGATTTGCTGATAGGGTGAGGTGAAGTCAGTTGGGTGGCTCATGGAATATAAATGCCAGCTGTAATCTTGATCAAATCTGACCCAGTGGCTCACCTCACAGCACCAGGGTCCTAGGTTCAATTCCAGCCTTGGACGACTTTCTGTGTAGAGTCTGCACATTCTCCCCATGTCTGCGTGGGTTTCCTCCGGGTGTTCCGGTTTCCTCCCACAATCCAAAGATGTGCAGGTCAGGTGAATTGGCCATGCTAAATTGCCCATAGTGTTAGATGCAGTAGTCAGAGGGAGATGGATCTGAATGGTTTACTCTTCGGAGGGTCGGTGTCGACTGGTTGGGCCTGTTTCCACACTGTAAGGAATCTAATAATTAACATTGCCTGTCCTGACACATGTGTGCCCCACTTGTTGTCATGGGTACAGATGAGCACATTGGGAGTTGCATCTCAGTCCCACGTTGCCAGCTTGAGAGACATATTATTTCCCTTTCTCCAAGGATTGCCAGTGCCATGAGCTGTACAATGTAAAATTATGCAGGTAACATTCCCTGTCTAAACCTCCCACAAGCTGCTCCATCACATAGGAACGGGCATTTGTAACAGATGTTAAGTGTCGGAGCTCATAACCGTTCAGGTTCCTGGAGTTGGGGGCTGGGACATGAGTTCCACAGAGTCATTGTAAAGTGCTGATGTGATCTCTTGCCACTGGCTGTTATTCGAATGGAATCGGGCTTCTTTGCTTCTGTCAATATGAGGACAACAAATCTTTTCTCAAGTAAGAACAAGTGTTACAATGTGAAACCTAGTGCAGCTATTGCCTGCCTAATGTCTGACCCTGTCGGCTACCCCCTTCCTTTGTCTAGTATTAAGAATTGCAGCGTTCCTTGCTGTTTCAGGTGTGGAAGCCACTGTTGGCCAAGGGAATCAGCAAACAGCAGAAATCTGTTGGTGGGTGTATTGTGTCCAAGGGGTCAAACTGCAAGAAGAAAGTCAAAGCCTTGGAGAGAGTACAAAGAAGATTGGGGCCAGAGATAAGGGAGAGATTTGGTTACATAGACAGACAAGTGAAACAGCAGCTGTCCCCTTTTTCAAAATGCAAGTTTGAGGGGCGATTGAATGGAAGAGATCAAACCATAAAGTAGTTGGGAGGGTCCACAGACAGGAGAGTCAGTAACAAGAGGACACAGGTTTCTCAGCAAAAACAAACAACGGCAGAGATGAGGAAAGTGGCTCTGGTGATTTGTTTGAAAGGGTAGGAAGCAGATTCAGTGAAATCTTGTTTTATTTCCAAGTATATGAGGACTGAAGAGGCCATATACTTGTTAGAATCTGGCTTAGCAGCCCATAATCTTTGAAAGAAAAATCAAGGGTGAAACAATAAGTGGCAAGATGAATGTAAACTTCAATAAAAATCTTTATGATACAAACCTGAACAAAACAACGAGAAGCCACAATGGCTGAAGAGCTGAGAAAAGATTCAAAACCATGAACACAATGGATACCAGCTAATTGGGGGAGAGGGTTGGGAGTGGGGAAACAAGGCTTACAAAGCAAAAGGATATGGTGGCATTGCAGAATACCAATTTGGATAACGTATCCAGAGTGAGACACGAGGTCTACATCTAAGTTTTGCTGCCAATAGGGAAGACAAATGGAATGTTAGCCTTTATTCCAAAGGGAATTGAGCATAATAGTAAGTAGGCTTTTCTAAAACTGTATCATAGCTGGAATACTGTGAGCAGTTTTGAGCCCTTTACATAACCAAAGATGTATAGGCATTGGACGCAGTCCTGAGCTTGTCATAAAAACATGATTCTTTAAGAAAGGAAATCTGCCAAATCTCCCTTGCCTGGCTCACATGTGACACCAACAGTGTGATTGACTGCCTTGATATTGCCTAGGCAGCCAATCTGTTGAAAAGTGTGGTGCTGGAAAAGCACAGCATGTCAGGTAGCATCTGAGGAGTGGGAGAGTCAATGTTTTGGGCATAAGCCCTTCATCAACCCTCCAAAACATTTATTCCTGATGAAGGGCTTATGCCCAAAACATTGATGCTCCTGGTCCTCGGATGCTGTCTGACCTGCTGTGCTTTTCCAGTGCCACACTTTTCAACTCAGGTCTTCAGCATTTGCAGTCCTCATTTTCTCCTAGCCAATCAGTTGAAGGGCAAATAGGGATGGGAAACAAATGTTGGCCTTTCCAGTGATGGCCACATCTCATTTAAGAAAAAACAAAAATAAAAGCGATCCAGTATTTACCCAACTTCTCCTCTTGGTCACTATTACCAACCATGGAAGGTTAGGTGCATTGTGGGTGTGATCTAGCTATCCATTTTGGTGTCAGCCTAACAACATTGGGGTGACAACTCTTGTAAAGCCATGTTTATCAGATCTCATTACACAATTCCTTTCGTTACATTTGAATTTGTTCTCTGCTAAATTGAAATACATTCCCAAGTCTGTACTCTAAATGCCACCCTTAAGTACTTTACATCAAATGAAGCACTTTTTCAAGTGTGGCTGCTGTTGTAAAGTAGGCAACATGGAAGCCAGTTTGCACATAGCAAGCTCTCTCTAGGGGCAATGTGAAGATGAGCAGGTGACCAGCATTTATTGCCCATTCCTAACTGCCCTTGAGAAGGTAGTGGTAAGCCACCATCTTTAACCACTGCAGTCCATGGGGTGTAGATACCACCACAGTGTTTTTCAGGAGGGAGTTCAAGGATTTTGACCAAGCGACATTGAAGGAACAGTGATATATTTCCTAGTCAGGATAGTGTGTGACTTGAACCCACAATCTCATGATTCAGAAGCAAAATGCTACCCACTCAGCTCTGGCTGATGTCAGTGGAATTAACAATGGGAGAGATGTTAATTCAGGGGGTTGTAAACTTATTATCATCCAGTTTATAGTATCACACAAAGTCAAAATATGGGCACGAGCCTGCTGTTGTACAGATAAGGTCCAGTAAAGGGGCAATGAACAAATTGGTCACCTTTCATTAAAACCAGTTCCGAGAATGTACACTGAGCTCCAGGGATGAAGACATTGTCCCATTATCCAAGGTTTGACAGGTTGCGCCTACACTCATTACCTTTCAGAAGAAGGGGAGGCAACTCTATTGATACACGCAAGAATCTGATCATATACAACGTCTTTTCCCCTTCCAAAGCATTTATTTTCCTCATTGTTAACATTGCATACAAGTACATTTATCACTTCCCATCTTCCACCAAGTCTATAGACTTCACAAATTTATGGAGGTTTCTCAATTCTTCCAGAGTGCACAATGCTCTCAGAAGACTTTTGACAAAGCCCCACATAAGGGGTTTGTGTGTAAAATGAAAACACATGGGATTATGGGTAGTGTATTCAGATGGATAAGAAAATTTGTTGAGAAACAGAAAACAAACAGCAGTAATAAATAGCAGTAATTAACTGGTCTTTTTTTGAAATACAGATTATGATTAAAGGGTAACTCAGGGATTGGTGCTAGGACCCTAGCTATTCACAATACATATGAATGATTCATATGAGGGAATTAAACGTAATATCTCCACATTTTCAGATGATACAAAGCCGGGTGAAGGTTGAGTTGTGAGGAGGATGCAGAGATGTTTCAGTGTGATTTGAACAAGCTGAGGGAGTCAACAATTGCAGGGTAGATGCAATATAATGCGGATAGATATGAGGTTATGCACTTTGGTAGCAAAGCAGAAAGGCAGATTATTATCTAAATGGCTATAAATTGAAAGAAGGAAATTTAGAATGAGATTTGGGCATCTTTATGCACAAGTTGCTGAAAGTAAGCATGCAGGTGCAGCAGGCAGTAAAGAAGGCAAATGATATGTTGATGATCATAGCAAGAGGAATACAGGAGCTGGGATGTCATGCTGCAATTATCCAGGGTGTTGGTGAGTCCACAACTAGAATATTGTATGCAGTTTTGGTGTCCTTTTCTGAAAGAATGTTCTTGCTTTTGAGGGAGTGCAGCGAAGGTATACCAGACTGATGCCTGGGATGGAAGGACAAATTTATGAAAAGAGATTGAATCAGTTGGGATTATATTCACTGGAGTTCAGAAGATTGAGGGGTATCTCATGGAAACCTATAAATTTCTGACAGGACTATATAGGGAAGGATGATCCCAATGCCAGGGGACTTGAGAACCAGCCGAAGGTTATGGGTAAACCATTCAGGACTGCAATGGGAAGAAATGTCTTCATCCAGAGAGCAGTGAGCCTGTGCAGTTGGTTCCCACAGGAAGTGATCAAAGCCAAAACATTGCTTGATTTCAGTTAGCAATTAGATAAAGTACTTGGGGCTAAAGGGATCAAAGGATGTGGGGAAAAGCAGGAACAGTTGGGTGATCAGCCATGATTATAATGAATGATGAAACGGGCTCAAAGGGTCAAATGGCCTACTCCTGGTCTTATTTTTGTGTGTTTCTTTTTGACCATGTCCTGAATCTGTTCATGTTGATCTGACTTCTATGGAGTCTTTTGTAGCTCATCTGCATTTCGTGCAAGCAAATCTTTGTTCTCAATTTACTGACAGGTCTACACTGAAGTATGTAAACTCTTGACTTCAATTTGTTAATTATGATTGTTGTGCTGGTGCACCAGAGATTTTCTTATTCTCAGTCATGGTACTGACTGATTGCTGCTTACTTAGCATTATCTCTGTCATTAGTACTTATAATTCTGTTTCAGATGCTAAACAATTGAAATGTTCCTCTTAAAATTGTGTCATCTCTGACACTAAATTCAAATCTTCTATAACAATTTGTGCTGCAGGCAGTTTTGCTTTCTGAACGACTTCAGTTAAAGATTCTTCAATGAGCTTGAGTGTGTTTTCTGCTCATTCTTGTTGTCAGTATTTGCTTCTGCTTGCCAACTTTGCTGATTGCTGTCATTTGAAGGTCCTTCAGTGATGATAGGAATGGAAGACAGGCTCACCAGCCCTGAATATCCTCAGACTCCCTTCCTATTGACAATACAAAACAATTCTCTTCAACAAAGTAAGAAATCTCAATAGGTATTTTTCAGGTACTGCCACGGTCTAGGAAGCCAAATGAAATTACCTGCTTGTTGCTCTTGGCCAGTTCGGTGGTAATAGTTCATTCCTGGGCAAGTTGCTCTCTGGCTGGCTTTTCTTTGAATAGACTTAGTGTTACTTGGTTTCTCTTGACCTGTTTATTTTGTTTTGAAACTAGTTGAATCTCAAGGATATTGAGATCAAGACATGTGGTGCAGGCTCAAAAGTGAGAAGTGTTGACTGTAAATCATGCATACATTCCCAACTCCCATATGCTCTTGTGTTGCAGAGTTGTTTCGTAACATCGGTTCAATCTTGAGAATTTTGGCGCCTGGACCATCTCTGCAGGCTGCACCTTCTGTCTCTTCACTCATTTGATCTGAGAAGATGGTGACATTCTTCACTGCATCAAGTTCAAAATTTTCAAGATAACATTCACTGAGGTAAAAATCACACAACATCTGGTTATAGTCCAACAGGTTCATTTGAAATTTTATTTGAACACCAGCACCTCCACATCATCATTCACATAAGCAGTTTTGAGCATTATTTTTCCCTGGGAATGCATTGAGTGGTTTTCCTAATGCTGATGGATCTACTGCAATTAACATCTCTATGTGAATGGATGTTGATTTTAACACTGCACTGAATTCCATTTTTGCACATTCTCTGGAAGTGGGTTATAGACTTACAAAGGTAGAACTCTTTGCCTTTCCTGGTACCATTGAACTGGTATGCTGGTTTTTTAGATTTATGGGTGAGGATTCTGATATCCCATTGTGCTGCAACCTTTTGCAGTCTTTCTCTTTTTCAATAATATTCAGCGTATTCAATCTTCCTGCTAAAGTGCATAATCTCAAATATTCCCACTAATTCTAACAACCCCCCCCAGCATTCATATAATCCTGTTTCCTCCCTGTATTTGAATGCCTCCCTGTGCCATGGCGCTGTAGTCAGTTCATTCACCTTCCCTGCAGCCTCCACTTTTGTCCACTTGGTTGCAAGAACCTCATAATTGTTGAACAAATGCAGAACATAGGCTTCTCGAGAGTTGCCAAACAGTTTCACTTCAGAAGCATGAGCCCCATATATGGTTGTAAAAAACAACAAATCATTTGGAACCAGGAAAAGTAATAGTGCTTCTCTAACTCCACCCTATAGCAATTACACTCCCTGATCCCCCACTGTTGCTTTGTAAGCCCTTCCTTCCAAGTCGTTGTCAGTGAGAGGTAAAATGAATTTCTTCAAATGGGCAAGCTTCCTATAAAGGCAAATATCCTAGTGAGATGGAAGGCCCAATTTCAGCTGCATTTGTGACCACCTTTACAGCCAAGGTGAAGTGCTGATTAATCCACAGCACTATGAACTTGTAAATCTCATTCATAAACCCTGTCTGTTTCTTACGTGCTGGAAATTCTTCCTGAGGCATCAGCTGGATGTGGGGAAAGGCTCACTTTTGGGTTTATGCTGTGGCCATACCAAGATCTGTATTCATGTCCCCATCCTCTTCATCTAGTGTACAGCTGCAGGAACAAGAAAGTTAATAATAGTTCCGTGTTTTGGAAGTATTCCTCTGATGTGATATTAGATCTTACAGAGTCGATGTGAAATGTAGCAGGGGCACATGTCACATAGCACATCTGATATCATCCTGTTCTGTAAGAATAACTACTCACTCTGGAGTTTGAAGCTTCTTAACACAAAATGAATCCTGTTATATTTCAAAGATTGCTTGATGTAACTGAGCATTTTGATTAGATAAGGAGTAGAGACAATTAGTACACATTAGCTTATTGGTTCTTTTTCAGTGTTACTCATTTAACAAGTCGACTCCATCCTTGGGTTTGACCAAGTATTGTTCGTCTGTGCTGTCATCAGCTGATCTCAGCCGGCACATGAGTGAAAGGGTTAGAATTTATGTTGCACTTTACAAACTAAAAACAGGATAATGAGTTGGCGTTCCCACTACTCTCAAGTAACTATTGATGTTCTTGGTTTTATTGGCCTGCTACAGAATTATTATAGAGTGCGTTGAGGTTAGGAAAACACTGACCCAGACATTTCTGATGACCAGATAGTCATTGTAGCAGCATAGACTGGGGAGGTACATTAGGAACCTCAAAATCACCAATACAATTCTGTGATAATTCTCTGGGATCTTGAAATCTATACTGACTGCTAGGTAACTATTAAACTCTGGACCAAACCCACCACTGTCACTGCACTCCCGATCCCCATCCCAACCTTATTTTGTAGGGCGCAACACCCTCTCATCAATCTGAAAACCTCACCCACTCCCTTGTCCCTACCCATCCCTCCCATAAGACTTAAAATTTAGGAGCAGAAGTCAAGTCTGCTCCACCATTTGATCATGGCTGATGTATTTCTCAACCCCATTCTCCCACCTTCTCCCTGGAAACCTGGATGCCCTTACCATTCAAAACAGCCCTCCAACTCAGCACTGCCCTCTTGAACTGTCCTACGTGTCCAT
>NC_057740.1:30970825-30998233 GCF_004010195.1 Chiloscyllium plagiosum
GGGTCCGAAACATCGATTCTCCTGCTTCTCCGATGTTGCCGATGTCCCCCCACCCCTACAGGTGCAAACAGCTACACACATACCACCACCACCTGCTGTGCTTTTCCAGCACCATACTCTTTGATTCTTATCTCCAACATCGACTCCAACATCATTTTCTCCTTACAATTGAAGAACCTCGTTTTCTCTGTCTTAAATATACTCAATGACTTGGTTTCCACAGCCCTTTGTGACAATCAGTTACAAAAATGATTCACCCTCTAACTGAATAAATTGCCCCTCATCTCAATTCTAATAGGTTGTCCCTTCACTCTGAAGCTGTCTGCTCAGGTCCTAGTCATTCATCTAATGGAAACATCTTCTCCATGTCCAGTCTATTCACGCCTCTCAGTAATCTGTCAGTTTCAATGAGCTACCCCCTCATCCTTCTAAACTCCATCAAGTAGAGGCCCAAATTCTTTTGACTGTATTTCAGTACATGCAACAATAATAAAACCAAATCAAATTAAGTCAGAGCCCTCAACTGATCCTCGTATGTCAAACCCTTCATCCCTGGGATCCCCCTGCAGCTGACATAATACACCCCCTGCCTCAACTGCTGGACCTGACAATCCCTGCTTTCCACCCCAATCTCACAGCCTTGACGTCCTGCTAACTGTTCTAACCTCCCATTCCAGGCTCAATACCACCACCTCCCACTGTCTTGGCCCTGACTCTGACTCGACAACCCCCACCTTTATCACCTGATCCAACCCCAGATGAAAACCCTCATGATCTGATCTGACTCCCGTCTTCCCAGCCCCAGCAGAGGACTCAACCTGTACCCCCACTCCTACAGGTGCAAACAGCTACACACATACCACCACCACCACCACACATGTCCCTCCCCAACATACCCCCCTGCGAACTGTTGGAAATATGGTTTCTGACTTCATTTGATCAGGACAACTGATTTTGTTTCAGAATCATCCTATTATGGCTTCATCTTGCAGATGTTGGGTGAGGACTGTTTATGGTGCTGCTTTGCTGTTCAACAAGCTGCTGCTTACATGCAATGATGGCACATTTAGGGATGGTGTCAGATTAGATTAGATTAGATTAGATTACTTACAGTGTGGAAACAGCCCTTCAGCTCAACAAGTCCACACCGACCCGCCGAAGCAAAACCACCCAGACCCATTCCTGTACATTTACCCCTTCACCTAACACTATGGGCAATTTAGCATGGCTAATTCACCTAACCTGCACATTTTTTGGGGATTGTGGGAGGAAACCGGAGCACCCAGAGGAAACCCACGCAGACACGGGGAGAATGTGCAAACTCCACACAGAGTCACCTGAGACGGGAATTGAACCCGGGCCTCTGGCCCTGTGAGGCAGCAGTGCTTACCACTGTGCCATGGTTTTGCCAATGGAAATAAGCTTGCATTTTATTTAAAAAACACCAACATTATATTGTATGCCCTCTTTATGAAATGCACCTAAAAGAACAAAGTAAGGCTTGCATTTGTACAGCACATTGCAAAGTACTCCACAGCTAATGACTTGATTTCGAAGTATAGGGAATGTAATGCAGGATCCAGGGCATTGTGCATTCAATTATTCTTGATCAGATACATAGCCTGTTTTAGTAAAAGCATAATTCTACAATTGCTGGAAATCTGGAATAAAAATAGAACACTTCGAAAGAAGAGTCACATTGGACTTAAAAAGTTACCTGTTTTTCTCTCTCCACAGAAGCTGTCAGAATTGCTGAGTTTCTCCAGCACTTCCTGTTTTTATTCTGTTTTGATGTTGTTATTCAAAAGATATAATCTTCCAGGATGTTGGGGAGAATTCTCTTGCTCTTCCTCAAATATCAGTAGATCTTTACCTGCAAGGGCAAATGGGATATTGGTTTTAATGTTTCTTTCAAAGGTTGACACTTACAGACTTGCAGCACTCCCTCATTAATGTATTGGAGTGTCAGTCTAGTTTTTCTATGTAATGTCAAAAATTGCACAACACCATGTTATAGTCCAACAGGTTTATTTGGAAGTACAAGCATTCAGAGTGCTGCTTCTTTGTCAGATCACTACTAGGTATTTGACGAAGGAGCAGCGCTCTGAAAGTTAGTGCTTCCAAATAAAGCTTTTGGACTATAGCCTGGTGTTATGTGATTTTAACTTTGTCCACCACAGTCCAACACTGACACCTCCACATTATATAAATGCTGGAATGGGTCCCATAGTCACAAATATCTGACAGAGTTGAGAGTGAGTCAAGGCCGACACCATCTATTTATGAAAGAATATAACTTAATTCTTACATTCACAAGCTTCACACGCATGTACAATTTGGGGATGCAACACAGGTTGAAGAAGTGGAAGGCTAATAACTGACTGGAAAGCTGAGAAGATAATGTTGGTGCGTTTTATGGTGGAGATGACCTGCCTGACAGCAAAACTTCAGATAGATAATAAACCGACTGCTTCAGCTTGCTGATGTTGGGCATATTGCTGCAAGTAAAAATATTAGATTATACTGTGATCAATTCTTTGCCATGTGAAGGGGGCCACAGCAGGTAATAAATATGTCAGTTTTGGAAATGTTTTACCCGCATACATTTACTGATAAAATACTAATTTGCTACAAAACCTCTAAACCAAGAAGAAGAGGGTTTTTTTTCTCCCATTGATCATTGTTCTGAATATTCTCCTTTGCTCCCATGAAGTCACTCTCCTTGGTCTGAATACAATCCACAGCTTGCAGCAATTGTCTGGTGTCTCATCTTCTTCATCTGTGTATCAAGATGGGGTATTGGCCCACGAGAGATATCAGATCCACTCAGCTCGTCTTTCTGAATGGCCAAACAGCCAGGTTTTTCAGGAACAAAAACAGAAGTTGTTGGAAAAACTCAGCAGGTCTGGCAGCATCTGTGAAGAGAGAGAAAGTAGAGTTAATGTTTTGGATCAGATTATCCATCTTCAGAACCTACTGCTAGCCTGCTGAGTTTTTCCGGCAATGTTTCTGATTTCTGGCATCTGAAGTTCTTTCAACTTTTCGTTTAGACTTTTCAGTAGAATCCTCTGGATAGCACTTTGAGATAGTTCCTCTGATGGGGCTCCTTCTTCCCCATTCTGCATAGAGCTTAGAGGAACTGAGACCAATTAATACCTTGGCTACACTTTCACCCTAATTAAGTTTACTCTGTAAAGATCAATAAACACTCAGGGAACTTACCAACTCTGAACAGCTCAGCACCATATCCAACAACGCACCTACACAGCAACAGGAGAAGACCATTCAGATTTTCATACCTGTTCAGCTGTTCAATTAACTCATGGTTGATCTACACAGGAACTCCATTTAAGGACTTCCTCCTCATGCCCTTTGATGGTTTTACTTTACAATATCCCTTATATTTAGAGACACAAAAATATTTCAAAGTGTAAACGGTATGATTTTCATCCTTCTAGCATGCACTAGATGTGCAATTTTGGAAGTTTGGAATGAAAATCATTTGTGCAAACAAATCCTACAGGCTGGTGAACGTCCTAATTTAATTTATGCTTCCACAAGATCAGATTCAAGGCCTAAATTTATAAAAAGTTACTCTTAGACCTAAAATAATCTCCTTGGCAAAAATTGCATGACAATAATTTCAACCGAGAGTATCCTCCTGTTTCAATTAAGAACCTCATTAGTATTAATGTTCAGTATTTAGATTGTTTTGAAATCACAGTTCCCCCCACCTAACTCACTCTGCTCAGGCCTATCATGGGGAAGGTTTAATATTTCAAGCACTTTTCAATAATTTTGGAGTCTGTCACAGAATTTCCTGGTAACCTTAACAGGAAGAACGATCACAGAACAGGAAATGACTACTCTGTCTTTCTTCTTTTCACGGATACTGCAAGATCTGCTGAATTTCTCCAGCAAATTCTGCTTTGCTTGTTTCAGATCTCCAGCATCTTTGTTCTTTGCTTTCTATTATTTTCGCATTAACCTTGCCAGCTGTTTTGGGCAGTTCAATAAGTTCTTCGGTGAATATTTACTTTGCAACAGTTGTGAAATTTGCCCTTCATCTTGCTAATCAGATTTATTAAAAACATTAAAATTGAACTCTGACAAGAGGAAATGCATAATTGGAGTTAACCCTAAATATTGAGGCTATGTGATGAACTTTAGCACGTGAACATTAATTTGTTACAGCCTACCAAGTAGAAGTAAGCTCTCTTCAAACTGTGAGAGTAATGGAAGGTGGGAGCTAACCATGCGGATCAAATTCAGGAGCCCTTAACGTGGTAAGGTTTAGCTGAGGATTGCTTAGCATGGCAATGATGCCATCTGCTACAAGCATGGGGAATTTTAGTCCAACTGCAGTGAAAGGATTTGCAGCTGCTCATGAGAAATGTGCTTTTGAGCAGGACAGATCCTAGTAGTGTTTTTCTGAGTTTTGCCACTCATCCCATTGAGACCAAGAGCTACAGGAAAGACAACATTTCCACAGCCACAACAAAAACCTAAAAAAAAATCCCCCAGGTCAGGTTTATAACTGTTGCGTTTCCAATAATGTATCGCAGCACCAACATCAAAAGACTATCCCCTACTGCAGCAATGTGACAGTTTTCCATTTCCCACATCCTGCCACATTGTGGTTTTTCTGGATATGGTTAACATTTGTGCTGAATTAGGGTGGTTTGTGCTCTTGGCGCACATCCACTAAAAATTAGATGAAGAATTCCTCAAATGTATTCATATAATCGGCAAATAAAAACAATTCACCATCTGATCAATTTGGACTGGATTTGAATGGCACCGGCTGTCATCTCAAACAAATCTAGTCCGCTGTTTGGCTTTTTAAAAATGATTATATATTGACTATTAATTTCTCAATCTCATAAGATTTCACACAAGAATTCCTAATGTTGTGAAGTTGAAACGATGTGAGTTTTTTTGAAAATCATACTCAAAAGTTCAAATAGAATGCTTGGCATCAGAAGAAAGAGAACTCTTGTTGTGTTATCTTTGCATTCAAATAGGCCCATGAAATGTAAAATACAGCGCAGGGGGAAGTGACTCAGCATTATTCAAAACACTTATTTCTTCCATTTTTGTTCTACTTCTGCTGGCTGGTTGCAGAGTTACAGTTGCTCAGGCATCAGCAATCACGCAGTATCTCACCAGGCAGTTAATCCTCTTGTATAAGCCGGAACAATGAGACAGGTAATTTCATCATGGCAATATCAATGAGTGTTCCACTATCTTTTACAGTACGGTCTGCTGGACCCTCATCAGGAACACCAATCTTGACTGAGCGTTCCTTCACCTCACTGAGAACCTCCTATACAGTCTCCCATATGTCGCTCTGGCTGAGTACGAGCTAACTCAACCCACACCACGGTTCCACAGTGGTAAAATTCTTGTCACTGAGCCAGAATGTTGTAATTCCCAGTTTCACTGTTGACACATGACCACCCAATCTGAGTGGACACTCAGTTGTAGTACTGAGGGTGTGCTGCATTGTCAGAGCTGTCAACATTTGAATGAGGCGTGAAAACAATCTTACATCTGGCCTTTTATAGAGTAATAGAGTCGTACAGCATGGAAACGGACCCTTCCATCCAACTCGTCCATGCCAACCAAATATCCTAAATAAAACTTGTCCCGTTTGCTAGCACCCAGCCCATATCCCTCTAAACCCTTCCTATTCATATATCTATCCAGATGCCTTTTAAATGTTATAATTGTATCAGCCTCCACCACTTCCTCTGGCAGCTCATTCCATACACACACCACACTTTGCGTGAAAAATTTACCCCTTAGTTCTCTTTTAAATCTTTCCTCTCCCACATTAAACGTATGCCCTCCAGTTTTGGACTCCCCTAACCCGGAAAAAAGACCTTGTATATTTACCCTATCCATGCCTCTCATGATTTTATAAACCTCAATAAAGTCTTTTGATTTGATTTGTTTATTGTCACCTATTGTTGTTACAAAATACAGTGAAAAGTGTTGTATAGTATCGCCACTCTCCAGCGCCATATTAAAACACAGAAAAATGAGCCAAAACATAGAATATAAAGGCAGAAAAATGAAGAAGAAAAAAGAAAGGAAGAAAGGAAAGAGGGAGGGAAGAAAGAAAGAATGTATAATGCAAAGGAGATTTATGTTATTTGTGGCATCTTGCTGTGATATATTGGCAGTTGTATTTCCTACACTGTTACAGTCACTACACTTACAAGTACATCATTTGCTATAATGCATTTGTGATTTGCTGAGGTTGTGATGGTACTATATAAATTCAGGTCCTCTTCCAATATGCCACATGATCACATTGAACATCAAAATTCTCCCCAGAACCCTGACCACTATTTACATCATTACAACCAACATCATTTAAAAGACAAATTATACAGGGTTCAGAGAATTTCAGGTTAAATTAATGCAAAAAGGAGTAGGTGGAGCAAACACTTTTATTATTCAAGTATAACATGTGTTTTTATTTAAAGCAACCTTTTTTTCCTTTAGCTCAAAATCTGTGTTTAAATATATAATCACCCCACATTGTTTATCTAAGCAGTTCAGAATTTCATTGGGCTGACTGAAACATTCTATGCTGTGTTAAACAGTATCATTTATACAGACTAATATGCAGTATTTTGAGTTGTACACACGGGTGATGTTAGGTGTGTCTCTCTGCTATAAGTGTAATACAGGTGATGGTGTATTGAAAGCTCAGAGATGTAAAACAGGCTGCTAATTCAAAATCATCTATGTTACACTGTAGCAGAAAGTTAAAATGGCCCAATGATGTGCTGACAGTTCCGAGCGCTGTGGTTAACCAATTGATTGGGCAATTGAGTAACACAGACGATTACACATTGGTCGTCCACCTTGGTTCAAATTACACTGATGGGGTGAAAGTCTCTGTCTGCTGGTATGGGTACAATGAGAAATGAAAATGGATAGTCACAGTTCAGTTCCCTATGGCCGTGTTTCAATTTCCAGTAGAAGTCTTGGCTCTAATTGGTATTGTCATTCAGACAGACACCATTAATAGCCTGTCTGAAAAATGAATAAATGCTATACATTTATCATTAGTGGATGTTCTTCCAAAGATGGTCATGGGGCTCAAGCCCATTTTTACGGAAGAGTAGAGGAGGATTAATCAAGGCAAAATATGCAGATGCTGAAAATCTGAAACACACACACACAGAATGCTGGAGAGATTCAGCAGGTCTGGCAGCACCTTTGGGCAGAGAAACAGAGTTAACAATTCAGAACTTTCTGAAAAGGTCGTACTGGGTTTGAAACATTAACTCAGTTTATCTTTCCACAGATGCAGTCAGACCAGCTGAGTTTCTCCAGCATTCTCTGTATTTGTTACAGAAAGCTTTACTTTGGATGTAGCTGTGCTAATGTTGATCTGGGAGGACATCATGTGTACTACACAAGAATCATCAACCAATGGATGCTGCAAAGGTGTTTTTTTTTCTTAAAATATTACTTTCCTTCTCCATTCCCTCATTGTCTAAAGATCAATCTTTGCCTGCTGGTGCTTTGATTGGCATATTACACCTTACCTACGGGGTTATTTGTTACATGTAAGCCTGAGTCATGAGTGTTAGCAGAGTTTAAGTGTGGTCATATCGTCCAGCAGGTTCCATCCAATACCTGCGTCACACCTTCCAGCATTCATCAGGAATCCTGGCTGAGATTAACCCTTTCTAGTCCAAGGGCACTGATAGCTGCTGGAGTCAATTCCTCAGCTACAGGTGCATTTTTTACACAGTGCAACATTGAGTGATTTACATTTGCACACAGATGTCCTTGGAGCACACGGTGACCATCAACACCCTTGATGCATATATATATATAAAATATATATATATACATACACACACACATATATAGATAGAGAGAGAGAGAGATAGAGAGATAGATAGAGAGATAGATAGAGAGAGAGAGAGAGAGAGAGAGAGAGAGAGAGAGAGAGAGAGAGAGAGAGAGAATGGGTATCATGGAGTAGACAATTTCCCCCTCCAACTGCATTTTAATTTACTCCCTTCCTTCTCTTCCTACCCTCCCCTTTTATCATTGCATGCGATAATTGTTTAATTGGTGTCACAAGTGATTTGGGGAAGGTTTATAAATGAAAACATTGGTGAGACAGAATTCAGTGCAACTCCAAGACTCCTTCACTGGTTTGGTAGGGTAACAGATAGCTGTTATACTGGTGGCCTCACATAAACATACATGTTGTCTAAACTACAAGAATGGAAAACCCTGATGTGTTGAGGTTTGGCAGAACTTTCAAGATAATGTTAGTCACCTTCATCCCCGAAAACTGTTCTCTCTTTAGAGGGAGACAACTGGTGGTGAGTTTAACCTGAGGGTCAGGTCAAGAAGGTAGCACTTTCATGTGACCTCAGCAAGTGTGGGAATCGAACCTGCGCTGTCAGCTTTATTCTGTATCAGAAACCAGCTATCCAAGCAACTGACCTAGCCAACATTTTTTTATTTCAAAGGTATGCATTATTCATTAAAAGTTCTTTATATACATACATACTCACTAGAATAGTTCAATTCTGTACAATCTTTACAAATGGAAAGATAAACCCAACACATTTCTTACTTATATAAGACTATAGTTACATACACTTGAGGCACAAGGTGGGCCTGATAACTGAATGGACCCCCATTATACTTTGACCGAAAGACATTAGATGGTGTTCTTTGCCACTCTGCTTTGGCAGCAGCTGCCCCAAGCTTTAATGTGTCCCTCTGCAACATTCATTCATGGTTTTCCAGCATCTGCAGTCCTTGTTTTTACCAACATTCATTCAGGGTCAACTCCTCAGTCTAGAAGATAACAAATTTCGGGCAGACCAAAAAGCATCTTTCACCAAGTTAGTGGTCCTCCAGACACAGTCGAGGACAATTCCCACACTTCAAGGGCAGTGTGTGGTGAACCAGAGAGTCCAGGTGTACAGAGCGTATCTGACAGACATTGCCCTTCTTGTCACCAAATCAACGATGTCCTGATGCTTGTTGGAAAGTTCTGGTGATGCAGTATTCTGACAAAATGACTTCGACAGTCTACTCAGGGAACATCGCAACAGAATCCACCCTCTTCTTTTCCCACAGGGTCTCCAGGACGTTACATGCTGACCACTTCCTGATGGACTTGTGGTCAAAGGTGTTTCTCTACGATCAGCAGGTGATATGGAGCGGTCCAACTGCTTGGCAACAAGGCCAGTCCCATTTTTTGCCAGTACGTAGTGATGCTTGGTGTTTGCATACTGAGTGTCTACGCACAGCTTGATGCACCTGCACACAAACATTGCCATCAGTGTTGGGTACATTACTTCCCCCTTACCCAGAGCTTTGTACATGGTGTCCCTGAGGACTGGCTCCATCTTAGACCTCCAGGTGAAATGGAAGATGGCTCAGATCACTGCAACAGCACAGCTGGTTCTGCGAACGGGCCAGGCCTGCTCCACATACAACAGCAAGGAGAGTGCCTCACACCCCCGATGACAAGGCTTTTACCCTCAATGGAGAGGGATCAGTGCTCCCAAAAGCCCAGTGTCTGCCTCTCCTTGGTAATATCTTCCTCCCATGTTTTATGCATGCCCCGATCCCTCCGAACCATATTCCCAGCACATTCAGGTAATCTGTCCTGAGGGATCAATCGGCCCAGTTCCCAAAGAACATGGCCTCACTCTTGCTTCGATTTACCTTGGCTCCCGAGATCTGCTCGCAGGTAATCATGGATCTGAACACTGACAGCGGATCCAAGCAGAAAACAGCAATGTCATCCATGTACAGGGAGGCTTTGACCTTAAGGCCCTTGCTACCTAGAATAGTCACCCTTCTCAGGCTCACATTGTTCCTAATGGACTCAGCAAAAGGCTCTATACAATGCACAAGCAAGGCAGGAGAAAGCAGGCTGCCCTGTCTAACGCTGGGTCTGATCGTGAAGCTTTCTGATTCCCACCTGTTGGTAGATGTTGGTGCAACTCGGTCAAATCTAATTGCAGATTCCCTCCCCAAAGCCTCCATTTTGGAGAGCACGTCCCACATGTAGAAAAGTGATATTTTATCAAAGGCCTTCTTGTGGTGCAGCCCTGTCCTGTACATAGGTGATCGTATCCCTGAGGAACGCGAAGCTCTCAGATATCATCCTGGCCGGTAGAGCATAGGTTTGGTCAGGGTGAGTAATTGATCCCAGAGCAGACCTGACACAGTTGGCGATTATCTTTATTTCAAAAATTATACTTTATTCATGAAAAGTCTCTTTGTGTATGTACATAGTCACAAACGCAGTTCGATTCTGTACAGTAGCATAACAAGGAAACAAACAACCATTTGAGTTTGACTCTATCCAACAAACCAAAAACATCTTGTACACATACTAGACTACATTTACTTGTATTTGAGGCACCAGAAGGGTCAAATAACTAAACAGACCCCCATTTAAATTGGCGATTACCTTCGGCAGGATTTTTTAGTCTGCATTCAGCAGTGAAATTTGTCACCAATTTCTAATTTCCTCCCTCTTCCCCCTTCTGCTGGTACATGAGGTGATGATATTTTTCCTCATGAATTTGGACATGCTATCTGCCAGAAAGAATACTGTTGTACTCCTCCAGCAAGTCCTGACCAATCAGGTCCCACAGAGCTGAATATAACTCAGCTGGTAAGCCCCTGTCGCTTCCAGGAGTTTACTTCTTTCTAGCCAACTGTCATTCAGGAGAGTAGAATCAGGGATGTTGTGTGAATGTTGCTGCATTAGCTCCACTACAATACTTCAGGAACACCATTCAGCTGTTTTGACTTAAATAGAACTGACTGGCTTGACCTACAACGAGGTGACTGCAGGGATTTACTTCTGTTAATTTTTTTTTCTTAATCGCTGGCCTGCACACGAGTGAGCTGCAGGGGTAATAGTCCTTGATTCAGTAGCTTTAATCAGCCACTTTGATTGGAATGTTCAACTGCAACCATGTGCTCTCCCTGTTCATTAGTAATTTATTACCAGCCCTAAGCAAATTGAACAATCATGCATGGAAACAGTCAACTTCACCAAATGCAAATTACTACCTTAACAGGTGACCTGAGTGTGCTTGGGTGGAGAAAGGTCATCCTCCAACCTGCCTGGGTTCCATTCCACCCTCAGGCAAGCTGGCTGTGCAGAGTTTGCACATTCTCCCTGTGTCTGTGTGGGTTTCCTCTGGGTGCTCCAGTTTCCTCCCACAGTCTAAAGAGACGCAGGTTAGCCATGCTAATTTGCACATCGTGACCAGGGATGTGTAGGCGAGGTGATCGCCGTGATGTGGAGGTGCTGGTGTTAGACTGGGATGGACAAAGTTAAAAATCACACAACACCAGGTTATAGTACAACAGGTTTATTTGGAAACACTAGCTTTTGGAGCTACCTGATGAAGGAATAGCACTCCTAAAGCTTGTACTTGCAAAATAAATCTGTTGGACTATGACCTGGTATTATGTGATTTTTAACTTAGGCTAGATGGGTTAGTCATGGGAAATGCAGGGTCATAGGAATAGGGTTGGGGGAGGGGATGTTCTGCGGAGGGTCAATGTGGACTTGATGGGCCAAATGGCCTTCTTCGACACTGTAGAGATTCTATGATTCTATGCCCTTCAGTGTGGTTATATTTCACGACTGCAATACTAATACTAACGCCTTTAGACGAAGCAAACACTTTATTTAACATTGGTTGTCCCTACATTGAGTAGAGCAAGAACACTATTTGCCATCCCGATGCCATGACAGTTAATTTATTTCTCTTGTCTTTCCCACTCCAACTTGGAGGAATGATTCAAAACCTGACTGTCTCAGATTAGAGGGAAGTGTGATAGGGCAGCAGTTTATCTCCGAGTGTGTACAGACTCCTGTCTGGGCTCTCCTCCTTTCCAATTTGCATGGCTGCAGGTGACGATTCATGTTAAACTACTGTGCTTGCAGAAGCAACTCCCCTCATCATTCTTCTCTGTGTGACTTCTAACAATAAAACTCAGCAGGCTATTGAACAAAGTCGGGGAGACGCAACAGAGAGGCAGTCTTAGATTTCCCTGGCATTCATGCACACACATACCTTGTCCAAAGTGAGTTACTAAATCACGATCAGAAGACAGACTGGTGCTTTTGTATATATTCCATTTCGGGAGCATTAAAACCAGTATCAGTACACTGCGTTCTGATAAATGATACCAGTTCCAACAGCATTAACCCTCCCCCATTACCTCTTCTACTGTCTGTCCAGATCTGATTTCCACAGATTTAGTCTGAACTACTGATTGAACTTGGGCCTTTTCTGATCTATGGAGCTAATTTCCAACACACTGGGTACGTACAAGTATCAGTGCAAACCAAAATTGATTCTAACACACTCTTTTATTAATATCATCTCTATAATTCTCATTGATGGACTAGTTCAGGAGTCAGAGCTTAAACCAAGTCACATAAAGAGATATTGGGGCAGATGACCAAAACCTTTGTCAAAGAAGTAGGTGTTAAGAAGCATTTTAAATGAACAAATTGAGAGAGAGAGAGAGAGTGAGATTTAGGAAAGGACTTCCTGAATTTGGGGTCCAAGTCCACAGCCACTAATTATTAAAATTGGGAATGTTGAAGATGTCAGAATTAGAGATGACTCAGACAATTGTGAGACTGGAGGAGATTGGAAGGATCAGGGTCAGGGAAAAGTTTGGAAACAAAGGGCAGAACTGAATGCCCTCCCCTATGGCGAGTTTGATGGTGGGTAAGCATTTAATCAGGCAGGAGAGTAGGGACCTTACCACCTTTCTGCTTCTGCTCTGATTAGGGGTGTGGTGGGAAGGCCCCGTGATACCAACTGAAACTTTTAATAAGGCAATTAATATTCCCCTTAAGGCCCTTATCCCAGCATCAGCAGTATTCAGAAAGTGGCTGGGTCGTGACTCAACATGCGTCCCAGGTGGAGGATGAACTAGAGGTTCCCTTCTCTGGGGTACACAGTATCTGATTGACCAAATATGAGGAGGGAAATGTATGCGTGCACGTGTGTGTATGTAATAGGGGAATAGCATTAAGAGCTACACTCCTGGACTTGCTGCAGAATATGTTTGCCAACACCCCATCCATCTCGTCCTGCCATCTCTCACCTGCTCCTCGGTCTATGGGTGACTCTAGACCTTGGGTAGGTGTAGTGCTGGCACCAGCCACCACGTCCTCAGTGGCAATGCTGAGCAATAAAATGCTACCAACCTCTGACTGGCTGACAGCTCCTGCCAAGCTCTAACCTCTGCTCTTGACTGCCAGGGAAGGTGCGCTGCAGCCTCATGAAGATTAGATTATTTAGATTAGATTAGATTACATTACATTACAGCGTGGAAACAGGCCATTCGGCCCAACAAGTCCACAACGACCCGCCGAAGCACAACCAACCCAACTATGGGGAATTTAGCATGGCCAATTCACCTAACATGCACATTTTTGGACTGTTGAGGAAACTGGAGCACCCTGGAGGAAACCCACGCAGACACAGGGAGAACGTGCAAACTCCACGCAGTCAGTTGCCTGAGGCGGGAATTGAACCCAGGTCTCTGGTGCTGTGAGGCAGCAGTACTAACCACCGTGACACCGTGCTGCCCAAGTGTCAGATTGGCAAGTGATTCATTAGCATTCATAGAAGTCTTCAACAAACTACCTCCATTGCTAGCAGGTGGAATCACCCTTGCTTCCATTATCACTACCCAAGGATGAATGCTTTAAATTGAAGATGTAGTGTAATTGAGAACCTGTATTGGTCACTTGGACACTAGGGTGATAGGTGAATGGAACTTGTTCCAGGTTAGGATATAGGAGAAAGTGAGGACTGCAGATTCTTGGGATCAGAGTCGAAAAGTGTGGCACTTGAAGAGCACAGTAGGTCATGCAACAACCGAAGAGCAGGAGCATCGATGTTTTGGGCATAAGTCCTTCATCATCACATTCCTGAAGAAGGGTTGATTGCCGAAACATTGACTCTCCTGCTCCTCGGATGCTGCCTGACCTGCTGTGCTTTTCCAGCGCCATACTTTTTGACTCAAGTTAAAACATGGGAAGGTGAGTTTTGGGATGATTCCAAGTTTACAAATGTGGGGGCAATTCCACAATGCTCTGGAAGAGTGAAGGCTTACAGTTACAAGGCACGGCTGAGCGTTTCAGCTGTAGATGAGCAGAAATGGATCCAGGCTATGTCTAAACAGTGACCAGCCGAATTCTCCAATGCATTATTAAGACAGAGTTACTAATCAAAGTTTCAAGAAATCTTACATGGAAAATCCACACTGTAAACTAACTCAAAGGAAGTGGGAATGTTAATGTCAGCTGATCAAAATATTATAAAATGCACGAACAGCGTCTTCACTGTCAAGTAAACTAAAAGGGCATTATTAAAAAGATTTTTGACCAGCCAAGCTGGACCTGAAAATGAAAATGTCTTGCTAAATCTGTGCTGCAACAAGCACCATTCCTACTTCAACATCATCGCAATTTTTTAAAAATCAAATTTGAGTTCAAAATCATAAATTACGAGTGACACGCTGATTGCAGTAACATGCCTGCCTCTGTTTATAACCAAATTAAAGAGTCCTTGCAGTCATCAGGCCTTGATGACACTGCCCCTTTTAATGGATGGTTTCAGAGCCAAGTTTCAAAGCAGCTCTAATAATAATTTCATTTTTTTTAAGAAATGCAATGCATCTGGAAAACATGTTACGGCATCGCTCAATTGGAAATGATGGAAGTGAAGCACCTTGATGGAGCTGGTAATGTGAGCCTGTGCTCATAGCCTTATTTCCGACTCCCTGCTGTTTTGTCCTCTCAGCAAGACCTCTGGTGAAATTTATTCCAGCACTGATCTGCTCACCAACCTATATTGCTGTAACCCAGGTGTAAACTAAGACTGACAGAGGGGTTCTGTTTGCAGAAGGACTGAGTTGGGAGGAACAAGCACAAGGCAAGAATCTTTATATTGCACTGGAACAGATGCTCTTTGCACCTGATTAAAGGGTTTATCCTAGGGACTGTAAAAAGGATGCTACTTTTATTGCAGCTGTTTGAAAACATATTTAGGTCAATGCTGTGAGTGCCCACTCTTCTATGCTATGAGCATGGCTCTGAAAACAGAGAGACAAATGTGAAATTACATGAGTCATCACAAAATATACCTTTTAATAAATGGTATACAGCATGTTGGGTAGGTCTACCATTTCTTCTTTAATTACTTATTTTAGGAATGTATGTTTCCCTGACAAAACCAGGAACTGCTCCACAAGAGGGGTTGGCATGGTGGCTCAGTGGTTAGCACTGCTGCCACACAGCATCATGAACCTAGGTTCAATTCCTGCCTCGGGCGACTGTCTGTGTGGAGTTTACACATTCTCTCCGTGTCTGTGTGGGTTTCCTCTGGGTGCTCCTGTTTCCTCCCACAATCCAAAGATGTGCAGGCCAGGTGAATTGGCCATGCTAAATTGCCCATAGTGTTTGGTGCATTAGATAGGATAAATATAGGGTAGGGAAGTAGGTCTGTGTGGGGTACTCTTCAGAGGGTCAGTGTGGACTTGTTGGGCCAAATGGTCTGTTTCCACACTGTAGAGAATCTAATCTGAAACTGACCATTAGAGTGGTGGAAAGTCACCTGCTGAACTATTGAAGGCATACAATGTGTTATTTCTGTTATCATTCAATCCAGCTTGCCAGGGTAATTTTAAGGGGCAGTTAAGAGTCAACCATACAGGTGTACATTGGCGTACATTTGGCCAGACCAGGTAAGGATGGCAGATTTCCTTTCCCAAAGGACATTAGTGAACCAGATTTATAACAGTAATGAGATAGGTATTTTATTCTAGATCAATTAATAAATTAAAGATACCCCATCCCATGGTGAAAGTTTAAGTCATGGTTTAGAGCAATAATCTGAGATCCTGGATGACTAATCCAGTAACTTTAATATCTTGCTACAATTGTGATGGAAGTGATATGCAGACTTTGTGAAATACACAATGGAAGGCTTGCTCAGCATATTTCTGTAGGAAGGCATTACCCCTTCAAATTATTGACAGATTTCTACTAACAAATACCCTTCTGTTTCCAGCACACACTAAAATGACATATGTTAATTCCTTATTACAAACAACGTAGCTACCTTGAAACAGGATCCTCCTACTCCATTTGTGTGACAATATTTTACCATTCATAAATGGAAAACCAGATGTTGGTTAATCATCCATAATTTGATTGATGTTGGAAATGAAGAAATTGCTAAAGTTTGTACTCTAGTAGAGTCCCTGAGGTTGCACTAACATTCCATCTCTTTTTCTAATAACTCAGTTCAAATTATTGTAATGTGAACTTGGTTGAACCCATGTTTCCTGTTCCTTTCCAACCTCAACAGATTCTCAGTCTACTGACATGTGTTTTACAGTGATAGTGTGATTGAGATTTTCCCTTAGGTTTTGAATGTTGACTGTAAAATGGAATGGTTTTTCCCTGACTTCTCCCAGTGCTGCAAATTGAGCAGCTAAACTGTTGTATTAGGTTCCCCAAAACCTCAATTGGTTTCTCTGCTCACACTCAAGCCAAATCCTGCTGTCCAAGAGATCATCTGTGTAGGCTAATATAAGACATGAACCCACGAGAGAACCATACCCATCTTGGCTCTGTACATGAAGAAGAATATAAGATGCAGAGGTAAGACTGACAACATGACCTTGCTCACATATTCCAATGGAGAAAAATCAACCAAAAATAGAAGGGAGTTCCACTCTGCTCTAGCACTGTTTGCAAAGGTGAGATCCAGCAACATAAGAAGCATTCATTCCAACAACTAAGTTTTGAATATAAGTATTAGTCATGTTTCCATTACACTGGTTACATGTTACCAGATGTAACTTATCTCATTTGGAGTAGGTGCACAGGGTTGTTCTGTGATGATAAGTGTATACCAGTTCTTATTCAGTCACGGATGGGCCAACATTTATTGCCCATCACTAATTGCCCCTTGAATTGAATGGCTTGCTGGTCCACTTCAGCGGGTAGTTAAGTGTCAACCATATTGCTGTGGGCCTCGAATCATATATAGGACAGACAAGGTAAAGACAGCAGATTTGCTACCCTGAGGGGTATTGGCAAACAAGGAGTATTCATGACGAGCAACAAGGGATACATGGTCACCATTCAGCCAGCTTTTAATTCCAGATTTTTATTGAATTAGATTTCACCACCTGCTGTAGTGGGATTTGAACACATGTCTTTGCACTGTGTGATAAATAAAAAGAAATTACACACACAGACACTTCCATTTGTTTTCAATATGTAACTTATCTGTAGCTGGTGATATCATCTGATCATTTAAAAAAAAAGGCTTTCTACATATTTGTCTCTTTATCTTGATGCTGCTTTCATCACTTCCATGCAATTATTAGCTCTCACCATTTGGGGTAGAGCTTGACATTATCTTGATATTGTAAAGCAGGTGATACTGAGTCCGCAGCCTGTTTTACACTATTCCCAGACTATTTGTATTCACTTTCCAGTGTTCCAAGGAAGCAAATTAGGCTTCCTGAGTCTACGCAAAATCTATGCCTGAAATTACTTTTAAAAAAATCAGAAAATTGGGTGACCATTCAGAAATCCTGGAAACATTAAGCAGGACAGGCAGCAATGTGAGAAAGATTTATTGATTCAGATGATCGACCTAACATCAGAAAAGTAATTTGAGTCTTTTTTAAGACTACGATTATCTACTCAAATAAAAACAATATATTGGAAAACTGAAACAGACACAGGAAATGTGGGTGAAACTCAGCAGGTCTGGCAGCACCAGCAGAAAGAGAAACAGAGTTAATGTTTTAGGTTCAGTATGACTCTTCTTCAGAATTTCTCCTCATATGCTCCCAGGCCTGTTGAGCTTCTCTAGCATTCTGCGTGTCTGTTCCACAATTATGCATGTGGTCTACACTACATCTACTATATAAATTCTAGAATCAAGTCAACCATCAAAAAGTGCAAAGAAAACATCAAGACATTCATTAAGTTCCTTGATTTATAAAGAATGTGTAGAAGAATAAAAGACACGATGTAGTTGAAATTATTGGTGAATTACAGTGCTTACTTATCAGATTTGTTACATTTGCACTTTCTTGTACTTGTTATAAACCGCTGTTTGCATCATCCAATCTTCCTATACTGTCTTTCAGATACATGAAAAGAACTATACATGCATAAGGTAACATTGTTTTAATGGACAATTTCTGACTTCCATCAATACTCACAATATCCTCTAATGTCTGGTATTTAACACTTACTTATTTTATCTAGGTGATAAATAACTTTCCAAATATGTTTTACTTATTGACTACCATGTAGAAAATGCTTAGAACATTTTCGTAATGATGGGAGTAGTCTGCTCTGCCTGCTGCTGGATGTAGTTTCAGAGGAAATTAAGAATTTTCACACACAATGGCTTCACTATTTAAACAATTCATACAGAGCAAGTGATCTTCCATGGTATTTCTGAAAGATAGCCTGCAACTTGGCTAAAATGCTCAAATGGAGCCATGTTAACGTGGCTATCGTTTTTGGAAACTTCTTGATTATTGCCTGGGATGAGACAGTGTAAATGAGCAACTCCAGGTAATTGTAACTAATTGTGTGTTTCTGGCTCCAAGTTAGTTCTCAGCACAAAATAATTGTTTTCCTTTCTTATTATAAAGTTTGTTTATGCATCTGTAACAAAGCATGGTTCTTTGAAGTGTAACATCTGGAGTATAACAAATTTATGTTGGGCACAGGAAACAAGCATGAATAAAATCCCCATGGCCTGACTCAGTTTTGGTGGGAATTGTGTTTGTTCTAACAAGCTATGAGAGTTTACAACACCATCTCTAGGCCAAGTAACATTACAATCCTTTACCTTGCAGTGTTACTGATTGATTTTAATGTATGGAGAAGATTAGGTGTACACTCTTAATAAAGTACAGATAATAGATTATTTTCTGTTCATGCACAAATGAAGAACAAATTATGTGTCATGGTCATCATGCTGAATTAAAAAATGCTTAATTTTAAAAGGCAAAAAAACCCAATCTTCATAGATGATTCATTGGTATTTTCCTTTTCAGGTGATGAAATCTGTAATCTCCTTCAGCCTCAAAATCCTCTTAGATATCCACACTCTCTCATTCTGGCCTCTTAAGCATCCTCAAATCTATTGTCTTCACCATACCTTCCATCGCCAGGGTCCCAAGCTCTGAAATTCACTCCATAAGCCTCTCCACGTCTCTTTTTTCCTTGAGGCAATCTTAAAGACTATTTACTTGTCCAAGGTTTGGACACCAGACCTAATATTTCATTATGTTGCTCAGTATCAAATTTCGCTTTACCACAGTGAAGTGCCTTGGCATGTTGTATCACATTAAAAATGCTGATTTAGTATAGTTACTTCAATGAATTCATAACACACTTCTGGAACAGATGGGACTTGATTACAGGCCTTCCAGGCTAGAGGCAGGAACACTACCACTTCATCACAACAGCCATCCTAACAAGACTTTGAGACTCTGTAAATCTTCTGTAGATGGAGACCGTAGTCTTTGTAGATATTTTAATCAACTTGTTCAGACATGTTGTGACACACCTCTGGGGCAGGTGGGACTTGAAACTGGATCTATTGTTTGAGGTAGGGACATTACAGTGATTTTCCTTATACTGTAAGTGCACACTGTGATTGTTTTTTTAGATTAGATTACTTACAGTGTGGAAACAGGCCCTTCGGCCCAACAAGTCCACACCGACCCGCCGAAGCGTATACCACCCAGACCCATACTCCTATGTTTACCCCTTAACCTAACACTGCAGACAATTTAGCATGGCCAATTCACCTAACCCGCACATTTTTGGATTGTGGGAGGAAACTGGAGCACCCGGAGGAAACCCACGCAGACACGGGGAGAATGTGCAAACTCCACACAGAGAGTCGCCTGAGGCGGGAATTGAACCCGGGTCTCTGGCGCTGTGAGGCAGCAGTGCTAACCACTGTGCCACCATGCCGCCGTTGAAAAAGACTTGTCACCTTTAATAGGTCCCATCATAAAGGGGTTGCACTTGATAGATAACTAAAGTAGACAGAAATCCAGGGGAGATGGTTACATAGTAGTTTTGTCATTGGGTCTAATGAATTGCCTGAAGACAAGGGTTCAATTCCCACAATGGCAAATATTAGAATTTCAATTCAATAAATAAACCTGGAGTAGAAAACTTTTTATTATTTATGGAGGTCATATCAATTGTCATTCATCTGGTTCACTAAGGCCATTTAGAGAAGGAAATCTCCCATTCTTGTCTCCAGACCCACAGTAATTTCATAGATTCTTAACTCTTGTTTGAAATGACTGAGCAAATCATTCAGTTCTAAGGAAGGGCAGCAAGTGTTGGCCTTATCAGTGATGCCCATATCCTTTCAAAGAATAAAGGGCAAAAAAGATCAGAAGCCTAAGATCTCCTTCTCAAAGAGCTTCATGCATGTGTCAGCTTTATTATAAACTGAAACATTTCTCCACTTTTGTGAGTAAATTCTGGCAGCCCACTGGTCTTCTGAAATTAAGCCAAAATATCTGTGAAAAAATATGGTTGTTAGTATATTTTCCTTTCGAACTTTCTGATGAATGAGTGAAAATGTTGAAGTTTGAAGAACTTTGTTCAACATAACTCATTGAAAATGAAGGATCCCTAAACTCCAGCTGCTTGATGCCTCATAACTTTACATTACTGATGGGCTCTTCAACACTGATGACATGAGGTAAGCATTACATGTGCCAGATTGTGACTTTAAAAGAATGTGCATGCACAATTTATCTCTCAGCCCCTTCACCCCTCCACATTCCTAATAAAAGGCTAATGCCCGAAACATCGACTCTCCTGCTCCTTGGATGCTGATGACTGACCTGCTGTGCTTTTTCCAGTGCCACACTTTTCAACTCTGACTCTCCCGCATCTGCAGTCCTCACTTTCTCTATGCACAAATGTGCCATTTGATTTTTGACTACTGGCTTGTCAACTGGCTGTTGAAACTCAGAAATGGAAAGGTAAATAATGCTATGCACAGCAGCAATGAACTGGCTACAAGTCGCAGGATGACCTTGCACAGATCGACAATACAATAGACTAGTTGCAAACAGTTCGGAAATTCAGCAATACCAGGTCATAGAGTCATAGAGATGTACAGCATGGAAACAGACCCTTCGGTCCAATTCGTCCATGTCGACCAGATATCCCAACATAATCTAGTTCCATTTGCCGGCACCTGGCTCATATCCCGCTAAGCCTTTCCTATTCAGCAAATCATAATGCCTTTCCACCATCTACAATGTACAAGTTTGGAGTCTGATGAAACTTTTGCCTCAATGAGTGCAACTCCAAGATCACTCAAAAAAGCTCACTATCATCCAGGACAGAGCAACCCACTTGCTTTGCAGTCCCATTCACCATCTTCAATATTTTCTCCCTACACCCCCAATGCACAGTGGCAGCAGTGTGTAATACCTGGGAGAAGCACTCACCTGGTCTCCTTAGACACACCTTCCAAATCTCTACTACCTTGGAGCACAAGGACAGGAGTTGCAAGGGGAAAGTCATCACCTTCACATTCCCCTGCGAGCTGCAAACCATCCTGATGTGGAACAATATTGCCAATCCTTCACTGTCACAGGGTCAAAATTGTGGAAATTTGTTATGAACAGTACAGTGGGTGTCCCTATATCCAATGGACTGCAGCAGTTTCAAAAAGGCAGCCCACCGCAACCTTCTCAAGGGCAATTAGAAATGGACAGTAAATGATGTCAGTGTAGCCCAGATGCCATGAATAAATTTTAAAAATGTGAATACGCAGAAGGCAACAGAGAGAAATTAGCAGTATGTACTATAGCTACACAGATATATACAGCTCTTGCAACCTACTAAACTGTGTTGATTACTGAGGCAGAATACTAGAACTGTCCCCATGTGTGAGTGACTGGAAACAGAAGGGAAACAAGATTAACATTGGGGTGAAGGTGAATGGAAAGAAATAAAAGCAATGTTCTGTTAAAGCAAATTAATTCTATAAATGAGGCACCTCTCGATCAAAAAATATAAGCAAATGATAGATTTGTCCATTCTGCACAAGATAAAATGATGATAGTTTTTGGAGAGGGTTGCCATGAGGGCTGGGCCCCACACTGATTTAAGAAACAACTAGGTACCTCAATAAGAAGATTAGGTTGGCATTCTAGAAGAAACAGGTTTAAAGGTATTCATCGTATGAAGCTATCCCATGATTTCAGAAAAGAAAGAGACATAGAATAATTTCTCCAGATTCTTAATGTTTGTTTGACGTTGAATCATTTAAAGTGATTAACTTGTGGGTGGAACAGAAAAATACAAAAAGCCCCACTCCCTACACTTCTCACACCATATTCTATTCTTTACTTTTATGCAGCACTTACCTCCTGTTTAAATCCTTATTTAAATGTTATCCTCTGACCTCAGGACTTCAAACTAAGCTCATTGTTTGACAAGGATTGCTGCAGTATCAACATTTAGTGGAGGTAAGATTTATCATGCTTAACCTGTACACTATTGAACTACGGGTGTGGTCAAGAAACCACAAAGATAGATTTTTAAAATTTCTACAAGTCTGATATTATCAATGCCTGACCTGGAGTTTCCTACTAGTCTGCCTGTTCCCCAGTCTCAGCAACTGCCTTAAAAATCATTGTATGAGTCATGCCAATGACAGGGATCACTTACGTGTTGAAATCAACGTCATTTGGCAGTCAAACAATCATTGCAGTGGTTCAGCTGTTGGGCAATGTTTTTAGGTCATATGTATTTGTATTGCTTTTTAGTAAATGTTCTAAATCCTCTGCTCCCTTCCCCAAAGTTACATTTTACTTCATCAGTTTGCTATGAGACTATTTAAAATGATTGCTGTCTAATTTCTCTGAAGTATGTTTTTAAAATTCTATATTGAAAAGATAAGAATGCCAGATCACGCTCTTATACATACTGCCTGCCACTCCCATTCCAGGACCAATCAGCCACACTGTGATGCCTTAGAGATGGCACAGAAGAGATTCACTAAAAAAGGCACAACAAACAAGGAACTTCAGTTGGGATTGAGAAGCTCGGATTGTTCAAACAGGGAAGGCTGAAGACATTTGAGGATGTGTTTAGTATCATAGTCACTTTTGATATAATAAGTGAGAAGAAACACTCAGTGACTATACACGTGGGGCACAGATTTACTTAATTGGCTTTAAAATCCAGAGGTCGATAAACATGTTTCTTTACATTGTGCGATATTGTGATCTGAAACACACTGGAAAACATGGTTGAGGCAGGTTACAGTACATATGGACACATGAGCATATAAATTAGGAAGGAGGCACAGACTATTTGGCTGCTGGTGTCTATTCCACCGTATGATAAAACTATGGGTGATTTTGACTTTACTTTCCTGCCCATCCCTTACACACCTCAACATCCCTGTTAATTAATAACTTCAATAACTCAGTCTTAAAAATATTCAATGACCCTGCTTCCACTGTTCCCTCAGGAAGAGAATTTCGCACACTAATGACGCCTTGATTGCAAAAAAATTATAAATTTATAAATTTCAATAATTTCCAAAGTAACTTTCAAGGGAGAATCGGTTAATACTTGAGGGAAATAATGTATAGTGCAATAGAAGACTGAAGTTAATTAAATATCTCTACACAAAAAACTGGCAGACATGAAGGGCGAAGTGGTCTCATTCCCATTCTATGTGCATACCAGTGCACTATGCCGTTTGAGTTGCTACTTATAATGAAGTTGGTGTTTCCCAGAACTTTGTGGGAAACTAAGGAAGAGAATGCTGGGCCCCTTGCTGAGAAATTTGCATCATCGACAACCACAGGTGAGGTGCTGGAAGGCTGGAAGTTAGCTAATGTTGTGCGACTATTTAAGAAAGGCTGGAAGAAAAACTAAGGAACTGTAGACTAGTGAGCCTTGTGTCAGCGGTGGATAAGTTGTTGGAGTGGATTCTGAGGGACAAGACTTACATGTATTTGGAAAGGCAAGGACTGATTAGGGATAGTCAACATGGCTTTGTGCGTGGGAAATTGTCTCACTAACTTGATTGAGTTTTTTGCAGAGGTGCCAAAGAAGATTGATGAAGGCAGAGCGGTACGCATTGTGTATATAGAGTTAGGCAATGCATTCGACAAGGTTCCACATGTAGACTGGTTATTAAGGTTAAATCACATGGGATCCAGAAGGAGCTAGCCAACTGAATATAAAATTATATAGGAAGAATAGTTACTAAGTTTGCAGATGACACCAAAATTGGTGGTGCAGTGGACAATGAAGAAGGTAATCTCAGAGCACAACAGGACCTTGATCAGATGGCCAATGCGCCGAAGAGAGGCAAATGGAATTTAATTTAGATACATCTGAGGTGTTTCATTTTGGTAATGCAAACCAGGACAGGACTTATACAGTTAATGGTAGGGTGCTAGGGAGTGGTGCTGAACAAAGAGACTTAGGTGTGCTGGTTCCTTGAAAATCACAGATAGACAGAGAGGTGAAGAGTGCACTGAGTGTAGAAGTTGAGATGTCATGTTGCAGCTGGATAGGATATTAGTGAAGCCACTTTTGAAATACTCAATTCAATTCAGTTATATCTGCTATATGAAAGATGTTGTAAAACTTAAGAGGGTTCAGAAAAGATTTACAAGAAATTTACCGGGATTGGAGGGCTTGGGCTTAAGAAAGAGGATGAATGGGCTGGAACTTTATTCCCTGGATCATAGGAGGCTGATGGGGGACATGGGCAGGGTGGATAGCCAAAGTCTTTGTGGCAGCAGTGAGTTAATGTGGCTGGTTGGAGCAGCAGGTGCATCATGGGAAGGAGTGTAGCATGCCTTCTCTACCCCCACCATGCTATTTTTAGTTTGCATCTGCTCAAAACAATGTTGTCAGAGGTTGCAGAGCAGGTTCTCTCCCCTTACCATCTACCCACTGCTGCCACACAAAGGTGGTATTCATGAAAATCAAGATTTTGAAGTGCTGGTGTTGGACTGGGTGTACAAAGTTAAAATCACACAACACCAGGTTATAGTCCAACAGGTTTAATTGGAAGCACTAGCTTTTGGAGTGCTGCTCCTTCATCAGGTGATTAAGGAGCAGCGCTCTGAAAGCTAGTGCTTCCAAATAGACCTGTTGGACTATAACCTGGTGTTGTATGAAAATCAAGAGATGAATATTCTAATGTCAAGTACCAAAAAACTGAATATCCAACACCAATGTTGCAAATGATAGGGAGCAATCTTTCACAAGTTGGCACGAGATGTATTTTTTACAAATGAATAATGGTTGCCTGGAGTGTGTTACCAGCTACACCACAAACTCAAAGTCCAGGTGATGTCAGAAACCACAAAACAAACCTTGAACTGTGTATTAAGTTATCTGAACCCCAATACGGTATTGTAAAACATTAGCAAAGCCATCTGTTTCTTATGTGTACTATATACAACATTCTCTTGCTGCTAGGACTTGTCTGTTCTGCTACTGTTGGCAAGTTGTGATTTGTTACTGCTGGTGGCAAGGCCAATGTTTTGGGGTCATCTGAGTTCATTCATCACAGGTCAAATCACATGACAGGAAGAGGTGAGACACAAAAACTCATTATAGCATGTTGCCAAAATATTCCACATTATAACAGTGCAATTTTAAAATATGTTGTGTATATTTTGTGCTGAACAAATGCCAAGCTGAATAATACACACATACATATGTATGTACAAGAGCCAAAAGAAAAACATATAGTTTGTAGTTCATTCCTTTGAACTATAGTTATCTTTGCACTATCAATTAAAGATAATTTTCCATATAATATTGTGAAAACATGGGGGTTGGTTCAATATGTGTAAAAGCTGTTGGGATGTGTGATTTCAGCTTCCTATTTTAGAGATCGTGTGAAGAATGTGTGCTGCCCTGAGTCATACTGTCCATCAACCTCAATTTCAATGCATGGTCTGTGCTGAGTTAGTCAATGTTTGTTAGGGAATGCGCTCAAGTACTACAATGGTCCTCAGTACCCTTGGGCTAGGGAGGAGTTATATTACAGTATATGTCTAGAGGAAATGAACGACAACTTTCAACCATATATTGTACTTTCAATGTAGGTAGATATATTATAGTGCTTCATGGAACAACAATCAGACAAAGTGGATGTTGAGCTGCAGGATGAGGTAGAAGGGTGATGGCTTGATCAAAACAGTGGGAATTAATGGTCTTTAAAGGAGAAGACAGAGTTGGTGAGGTGAAAGGGTTTATAAGGGGAATTTCCAAGCATGGAGCTTAGAGGGTTGATTAGACAGTCAACAACATAGGCTGGGGGGGAAGAGAGTTGATGGCTACAGAGGAAACCAGAGTTGGAGAAATTCAGTGTTGACAAGGAGTCAGCAGGGGAAAAGCCAATTTGGCACAAAACATGACCAGTCCTATTCCACTACAAGTGTTGACTTGATCCCCATGCCAATGGCCATGGTGGGTTACCAATATAAGCACTGGAAGGTTTTATTTAATATTTTAATTATATACATGTAGCTTATTGAACCTTTTGTTTAAGGACTAGAAGATTTTGTTTTCCAAAAACCAGCTGGCCAAGATTACTAAAGCTTATGAGAAATATCAATGCGAAATGATGCCTCTTTCCGGCATTTTGGAATCCCATACTCTCATTCTTGGAAACAAGAAATCTCCATGTGATTGGTGTGTTGATGGCGAGCCGAGGCATTCCCAGCATCAGTTGGATTCCAACACTAGTAAATGGTACTGAGGCTCAGAGCCAACAGAAAGGAGGAACAGAGCAATAGGAATAAAAGCTAATTGGAAAAACAGCAAGAGGAACAGCCTTGTGGAAAAAAAGGTTGAGGAATGGAGTGAAAAGGAAAGGGGGCTAATCAGATGGATATAGACATATTAAATGGAAAGAATTCCTATACAAAAACATTAAGACAATCGTTTATTTGAATTTTTTTCAGAAAGCTACAACAACTCTCAAGAAGCTTGACAACAATCAGGATGAGGTGGCACCACATCTACTACCTCAAACATTCACTCTCTCCACCACTGGCACACAGATTTCCCTCCCCTCACCTATCAGCATTCCGTAAAGACCACTCCCTCCGTGACTTCCTCGTCAGATCCACACCCCCCACCAACCCAACCTCCACTCCTGGCACCTTCTCCTGCAACCGCAGGAGGTGCAAGACTTGCGCCCACACCTCCCCCCTCACCTCCCTCCAAGGCCCCAAAGGAAACTTCCATATCCGCCACAGATTCACCTG
>NC_057740.1:30998273-31053247 GCF_004010195.1 Chiloscyllium plagiosum
AAATGTGTTGCTGGAAAAGCGCAGCAGGTCAGGCAGCATCCAGGGAACAGGAGAATCGACGTTTCGGGCATAAGCCCTTCTTCAGGAATGGGGAAAGTTTGTTCAGCAGGCTAAGATAAAAGGTAGGGAGGAGGGACTTGGGAGAGGGGCGTCGGAACATTTCCGACGCCCCTCTCCCAAGTCCCTCCTCCCTACCTTTTATCTTAGCCTGCTGGACAAACTTTCCCCATTCCTGAAGAAGGGCTTATGCCCGAAACGTCGATTCTCCTGTTCCCTGGATGCTGCCAGACCTGCTGCGCTTTTCCAGCAACACATTTCCAGCTCCGATCTCCAGCATCTGCAGACCTCACTTTCTCCAGTCACAGCAGTGTGTATGGTCTACAGGATGCACTGTGGCAACTCACCAAAACTCACCTTCCAAATCTAGAACCCCTATCGGCTAGAAGAAAGAGGGCAGCAGGTATGTGGAAATACTACCATTTTTAAGTTCCCCTTTAATCCACGCATCATCGTGATGATGGAATTATATCACCGTTCATTCAGTCACTGGGTCAAAATTCTGAACTCCTTCCCTAAGGTCACTGAGGATTATCTGCACCACGTGGATTGCAGTGGCTCAAGGAGGCAGCTAACAGCACCTTGTCAAGGGCAACTAGGCATGGGCAATAACTGCTGACCTAGCAGGGATGGTCTATTTGTTGAACAAATAAATTAAAAAAACAAGACCCAAAGGTGGGAAAAAGCAAGCAAGGAACCAAAATTTTCCTTGTGGGATTATTTTGCCAGGACTGCTGTAAAATTAAATCTGAGCACTTGAATGTAACTTCATAAACTCCTGCCATTGTCCATGGCTAGCTCCCACATTTAGTTCACTCTGCAGTTGTTTTCACATCCTGAAAGCCTTCCTGCCCCAGGCCTAGATTCGAGTCCTGCTTGGCCTTGCCACCCACAGATTGAACTGACCCCTGCCTTGGTCTCCTTTGTCACTTTTGGCCTAAATCTAAGTCCTCACTGAGTTCCTTTTCATTATTTCAGCTGGATCCTAGATCACCTCCCCTGGCAATTTTCACCGACAGGAAATGAGTTTGTCAGGATCCCCTCCCTGTATTCCTACTCTTCCACTTCCAGGCAGCTGCTTTCATTGTCCATTCTGAAATTTCTCCCGAACTATTAACAGTAGATTCATTACGCAATGTTTTTATTGCAACAAGTCAATTCTAGTGCCTGGCTGGTCGGTGACACACCCCACTCCCATCCCAAACAATATATTTATTGTAATTGATGTTCTCTGCAAGTTTTCTGCTCAGGAGAAGGCGTAAATGTACTTTCAAATATTTCTGTCAATTTAATTGAATACTTTTATTTATTTAAATATGCTATATTGGTTAATTTTCACATGCATTGTGTTGTTAATTATATATATTTCCCCCATTTATTTCACTTTTCTATTTGGGTCTCATAAAACAAGACATGCATCACTCATTTCTTAGCAATAAACCAAGCGCTTATAAACCAACCTTGCATCATCAGGCTGCAATAAACCTCCGAAATATAAAACAATACTGCGGATGCTGGAAATCTGAAATAAAAAAAAAACTGAAAATGCTGAAGAAACCCTCTTAAATCAGCTACTAAAATTCAGGAATCAAAAAGCAAAAACTGCAAGCGTTAACTGCACAGAATTGCAGGGGAGATTGTGAAAATTACGCAGAGTCATGGTATGAGGATGGTTTCTCGACACGTGCCACCTTATCTACTGGGAATCGAGCTGAGAGAGAAGTGGAGGAACAGTTTGAGCGTTTTGGCCTGATTTCCATCAAACAAGGAATATCTCAAATCTGCATTTCCCCCAAGCTCTGCTGATGTTGTAATCATAAGCAAAACGAGTTTGTCCTTTTATTTTGGAAAAAAAAAGACAGGCTTAGAAGTGCTATGTCTGGGCTAGTTTCACCTCAGGTTCTTTCCATCTGGGTTGGAAGGTTATGCAGTCTCTGTTCGTGCGCTGAATATTCCCAGCAATTTACGTTAAAAATAAAACTGCGCAAACCTGCTCTGCGGTGCGTTTCAAGGGATTAGTGTCAATGGTTACATTTTTAAATAAAAATGAAGTCGGTAAAAAAAAGTAACAACTTTTCTTATCAATTATATTGCGGCGTATGGTACTTCACAGGATTATATTTACTGCATTTGTTTGTGTCCTTTGTTATGCGGATGGGAAAGAGAAGAGGTAACTTATTGGGAGCATTAATTATCTTCCAAATAAATACATCTTTATGCAAGAGTGGAAAGAAAAAGGCTACAAGTCACAAATGTAGCCAAATGGTTGGAACCCAAATGTAGCCAATGGGTGACAGAGGGTGGCGAGGGCCCACGTGGGTCGGAGCGGGCGAGCGGCCTCGCTATTGGTCGGTGGGACTCTGGTAATTGACGAGTTGCGGTGAAAACATTAGATTTCTCTCCAGGAAACCGCGTGTCCTGAGCTCTGCCAGTGGAAAGACTTCACTCGGATCCTGCTTTAGTTTCACCTTCACCCCTTCCCCCCCCCCCACCCCCCCACCTCCCAACCCCGAGAAACTATTATTATTTCCTGTCCCCTTCCAACTTCCCTCTTTTTTAAAAAAAATATTTCCTCTCTATTTGGTGTTTGTATTGATATCATTCATCTGCTTTTCTTATACATCAGCCGGGACTCCGAGTGGAAAAGAGAGAGAGAGATCGGAGGTTGGGTTGGGGGGGGGGGAGTGGAAGAAGTATCCGACATTACTGACAGATTTACGAGCCAATTGCGAACCATCGCCTCAAGGCTACATGATTTGATCCCGACAGAGAAGTGCTTGTTTGAATTAGCCCATCGGAACAAAGGGATCCGGGGATGTACAACATTGTATTGCACTGTGTTTGATCGCGGCTACCCCCCCCCCCCCCCTCCCCAAAACCTATATCATTTGGGGGTGTTTCGTAATTTCTGAAGATCGTCAGCGATCTGGAGAATTTCCTACAGCAGCAGCAGCAGCAACGTGAAAGATGTTTCCTCACAACCGATCATCGGTAAGTCTTGTTCCTGCATGAAAGGTTATTCAGAGCCGCCGCTTCTGTACATTGCGACTGTCTTGTTATTTTGTGGCCTATTTCTCTCCCGCTCCCTCTCCGACTGAAGTTAAAGTGATACCAACACGGTGGGTGGGTGGGGGTAATCGCTAATCGCGACTCACACCCTGAGCTAATCATCTCGGTCCCATTGTGAGCCTCGTTTGCTGTTTCAAGACTTTGATGGGAGGGCTTGTTTTTCTCTCTGAACAGTGCCTTTTGCGGAAGGGTCATTTTGTGCTGGCGGTGTTCCTTGCGTTGTCCAGCCTTCGCTGCAAACTCAAATCAACTCCTGAGTAACAACTCGAGAAAATGGAGATGGGGTGTCACTGGGGGGGGGCAGGGAAAACTGGGGTGGGGATTGGAGAGGGTGGCACATGAAAGAGCAGCAGTGTATTCCCGATACGGAGTCAATTGGATTTTAAGCTGTTTACACCGTGCGGTAAATCAATTTGGGACTTTTTGAAATAGAGGCCCATCCGGTGCACAGACTTGTACCACGCTTTGCACTCTTGAGCCGAGGGGCATGTGCCCCACACGTGTATGGCAATGAGCAAAGCCTTGCTCGAATTACAGTCAGTTGTTTACATTGGCATCTGGGAAGTGATAGAGGTCAGATAATTCCGGGTGCCTGTCACAGGGCTGCTGTTTGTGCACTGACTTACCCTGCCCTTGCCTTTCTCTTGTTAGCTCTGGATATACGGGCAGGGCTTAGCTGTCACTCCTGCCTTGTACTTATTGGGAATGCTGTTTTTTTTTCTCCCCTGTACCCTGTTTCCCTGCGATCACCACGCCTTTCAATGCTATGCCGGCAACATTGGTTTTGAGGCAATTGGGTATATCGCTGTTAAGGCTTCGAGAAAGGAAATTTGGCATTGACTTCCTTCCCGGGTCATGGTTCCGTGGGGTTACTGAGCTGCGTGCCCTTCTCTACCTTCCCCTTGTCCCAGTCAACACTTTTCTAATGGCAATTGTAAGGTTGTGACTAAGTTCTTCTGAATGACTTGAGTCGAAGTGTTTAGATTCTTGTTCATGGACTTGTGCAGGACAGAAGACCAGCTTCCGTTTTTCAAGCCCCTGGAGATGTCTACCTTTCAAACAGATATCTAATTCTTTATTACTGTTGACAAAACTGTCTCTGAATTTTTGTCCACCATCCTTTATGATTGTGCTTTATAGATCATCATAGTTCACTGATTTTTTTTTTTGCTATCCCCCCCTTTAGCTGGGTAAATTTTTACTGAAAACTGGCACCTTCCGGGTCTGGAGATACCTATAGTGTTTGTACTGTATTTTTAGTGTTAAATATAACATAACTGTAAACATGAAATATTTTGGGGGCCTCTCTATATTTTAAAAGTGCCAAAATGATTCATGCGCTTGTGTGAATTGGCAGTAGTAGGCTATTCAGCCCTTTGGGCCTGTCCTATCATTGAAGAAGATCATGTCTCATCTGATTGTGACCTCTGGCCCCCATTTCTGCCCCTGATGAACATTACATGTTTTTGAACTCAAACGTTGTCAGTCTATGCTGCCCTGAATGTTCCACTGTAGGTCTCCAGGTTGAATATTTCTGGTTAATGGGGTGAATGTGGCATGTAAGACATTTTTAAGAATAATATGAGGGAAAGAAAAATTAAAGCCAATGTAGTTCACATCTGCCATCCTGGTTGACATGTACAATGACAATCCTGAGGGCAACATGGTGGCTCAGTGATTAGCACTGCTGCCTCACAGCGCCCCAGGGACTTGGGTTTGATTCCACCCTCATGTGGAGTTGCACATTCTCCCCCATCTGCATGGGTTTTCCTTAGGTGCTCCAGTTTCCTCCCACAGTCCAAAGATGTGCAGGTTACATGGATAATTGTGAATGGCCATTCCATTGTGTCCAGGGGATGTTTAGTCTAAGGAAATGGAGAGTTATAAGCTGGGGAGTGGGTCTGTGTGGGATGTTTTTGGACTGGTGTCGCCTTGATAGGCTGAATGGCCTGCTTCCACTGTGGGGATTCTGAGATTATTGACTGACTATTGCTAATCAATTTGTCAAACTTCCCTAGCCATGAGGTAATGTTAATCCCTGCCCTGAAGGGTGTGAGTGGAGGGGTCACCCTTGTGCTGTGAGGATATTCTTTTATGGGACAGAGAGGAAGATTAGGGACAGTTTAAGAATACTGTCAAGTTGTCAATGGACAAATTAAGTGAATGGGTAAAACAAAATGACAGATAGAATATCATGTGGGAAAATGTGAAGTTTGGCAGGAAGAATAGAGGAGGTTATTTAAATGGAGACAAATTGAGGAAAGCTACGGAACAGAGAGATTTGGAAGTTCTCAACCATAAATCACCAAAAATTAGCATCCAAGTTTGGAGGATAATAGGGAACAGAAATGCAATGTTGACCTTTATGTGAAAGGGACTAGGGTATAAATGTAGGGGAGTTTGTTAAAACTAAAAACACTAGTCAGGCCACAGCTGGAGTACTGGAAACAGTTTTGGACCCGTTATCTAAGGAAGGATATGCGGGCATTGGAGGCAGTCCAGAGAAGGTTAACTCAGTTTTGATTACCTACAGTGTGGATACAGGCCCTTCGGCCCAACCAGTCCACACCGCCCCTCCGAAGAGTAACCCACCCAGATCCATTTTCCCCTGAGCACCTAACACTGTGGGCAATTTAACATGGCCAATTCACCTGACCTGCACCCTTTGGATTGTGAGAGGAAACCCACGCAGACACGGGAAGAATATGCAAGCTCCACACAGACAGTCGCCCGAGGCTGGAATTGAACTGGGTCCCTGGCGCTGTGAGGCAGCAGTGCTAACCATTGTACCACCATGCCGCCCATTGACAGCTGGTATAGAGGAACTGTCTTTGAGGAAAGATCAAGTAGATTGAGCCTATACTCAATGGAATATAGAAGAATGAGAAGTGATGCTATTGATGGGGGATTTGACAGGATAGACGAGGAAAGGTGTTTCTCCTTAGAGTGTAGGATGAGAGAATGTAATCTAAGCATAAGTGGTCACACATTTAAGACTGAGATGAGGGATTTCTTCACTGAAGGTAGTAAATCTTTGGAATTCTTTATGGCAGAAGACTGTGGAGGCTGGGTCATTAAATATACTGAAAGTTGAGATGGACAGATTTTTAATTGGTAATAGGGTTCAAAGGTTAGGGAGATAGAGCAGGCAAAGTGGTGGGGGCTGGCACAATTACAACATTTTAAAAGACATCTGGATGAGTATATGAATAGGAAGGATTTAGAGGGATGCGGGCCATGTGCTGGCAAATGGGACTAGATAAGGTTAGGATATCTGGTCAGCATGGACGGGTTGGACGGAAGGTTCTGTTTCCGTGCTGTACACCTCTAAGTGGAATGGAGGACAATGAGATCATCATCTCAATAGAATGGTGGAGCAGATTTGATGGACTGAATGGCCTACCTCTTCTCCGATGTTTTATAGTCTAGTGTTCAGTAAAAGGGTTGTGAAAAATCCAAAGGTCTTCCTCTAGAAGACTGCAAGTGTGGTCCATGGGCTTCTCAAGAAGACAATATTTGCCAAAGAGCAGTTGTTATTTACAGAGCCATATTAACATTGTAACATGTCCTGAGATTGAACATAGGAATGCCCTTGAGTAAGATTTGACATTGAAGCACAAAGATATGAAGACAAGTTGCCAAATACTTGGCCGAAGGACTGGTTTTTTATAGGAAAGTAGATTAGGTTTAGGGAAGGAATTCCAAAGTTTGGGGCTTGGGTTGCAAGAAGGTGGAGCCACCAATCGTAGAGGGATTGAAAGTGGAGCTTGTGCAGGCTGACAGCAATTGAGGGCTTTTGCCCGAAATGTCAATTTTCTTGCTCCTCGGATGCTGCCTGACCTGCTGTGCTTTTCCAGCACCACTCTAATCTTGAAATATATATGGTATAATTGGACTCAGCACCGCCTTCTTGACCTGCAATCTTCTTCCCCTCCTCTCTGCCCCCCCCCCTTATCCCAGCATCTGCAGTCCTCACTTTCTCCTATGTATATGGTCCAGTCTTCCTTTACTTTTCACATGCTCACTGTAGTGAGCAAGGGATATATGGATGTTGGACCAAGCACCAAGCTTGAGGTGAGGAAAATGGACTTCAGTGAGGAGAATTGTTCTGTCAGGTCTGTTGGTTCTGCAGTGAAGCGGAGTCATATAATCCATGGTGCTTTGTAGCATTTGCTCTGCATGGGCTCCTTGCTGATGGATGAACTTGTTCAACCAGGACGTTTTGCATCCTGTGCATGTGCTGCGTTCAGACAAAGCAAAAATGCAGGTGTGAATGGTTGCCTACTTGAGAATTGTTGTTATGTAAACAGACCAACTGGGTGGAGTGAATATATTTGGATAAAACCTGTGAATTGGTTGTTCTGTATGTAAAGGAAAGCAAAGTCAGATACATTTCTGTTTTAGTAATGTGGTCCATCTTAAGCAATTTTCCAATGCGTCATTGGAATGAATGGGATAGAATGGATAGAAGATATGTTTTGATTTGTCTCTTCAAGAATTCCTCACATGACTATAATATCCCCTCCCCCGAATAGCTGAGCTGAAAGACCAGTATCAGTCTCTTCGAACTTTGTTGGGCATCACTGTGTAATTGAGCCCCATGTCTTTCCTCTTTCCTAATTTAACCCCTGGGCATTTTGAGATTTATTAGCATATGGCATTGTTGCAGACGACCTCATTTGAACTAAACAGGAATCTCTTCATTCCCTTTCCTTTTTGTCCCTCCTCACGTCTTCGGTTTTCTAACTGCTAAATAGTTACATAATGCTCTTCCCCGTTCCATTTCTTACTCTTTTAGAGAAGGCAATGGTGATTTTGAAAAGCAATTTAATGTTACCCTTGTACGATTTTGAGAAGCTAAACACGTTTTTTGTTTCTTCTTTGATCTCCATATATTTATCCTACCCTAATTTTCTTTCCAACCCCCTCTGTCCCCAAGCTGAGATATTGGCTGCTGCTGGGTGGTGGTAGCTATTCCTTTATAAGTTGCCTTTCATCATATGTGAGCCTGCAGAGCAGGCATTAATCGACTATGTACAGCTGTTGAGCACATCACAGCCCGAGTCCGTCCTGTCTACATGTACTCTTTTCAGCAGGAGTCACTGGATAGTAATCAGAAGTGGGAAGTCTAGCTGCTTTTTAATCTCCCTCCCCTCCCTAGCCCAGGGGCAAAGTGCCAATTGCTGATATCAGCTAAACGAGCATAGACCTGGGATTGAACCTGAAGCCTGCTTTTGCATATTGTTTGTCAGCACACCACAGGGTCCATTTATACCTAAAGTCACTGGGGAAGCAGTTCTCATTCTCTTCCAGTATTCCACTCCCAGTCACTATACATTCTAATAAAAATACTGGATTATAGCAAAAACAGAGTAGGACGGCTGTTTGATATTGCAAAGAAGCAACACATTTGATCCTTTGCTGGATTAGCAAATGAAGCACTTGACACGAAAGTGGTAAGTCTCATTTGCATGTAGTTAACCAGCTACTGTAACTCTCTGTAATGACTGTTGATTAGATTTCATTTTCAGAACCCAATACAGTAAACCCAGTGATTATGAAGCTCAGTGGGTCAGATTTACACTCATTTAGCAGTTAGCTTACATTTAGTGAGAGATGAGTAAATCATCTCGGTACTTTCTGGCAGAATCTGGTTTTGTAGTTTCATTAGGATCATTATTATATTGGCCTGAACTTGCATGTTTATATGTATCTTTAATAAAGCCTCTGGCTTGTCTTAACAGAGGCCAAAGCAAATTATGTGTTAAAAAAATGGCATCAAATTTTGTTTTCATGTGGTGGAATAATGTTAGCTTGGCTCAGCGGTAGAATGCTTACCTCTCAGTCAGAAGGTCATAGATAGAAGGCCTGTTCCAGGAAATGAACGCATAGTCTAGGCTTGACATTTCAGTGCAGCAGGAAAGAAACATTGTTTGGAGGTTCTGCGTTTCTGATGACATATTTTAAACTGGAGTTGCTTGCAGTCCAGGTAGCTCTTCTGTTGTGGCACCATTCCCAAGAAATGGAAGTTTATTCCAGTCTAGTGGCCAGCATTCCTCACCCAATGATCACTTCCCTCATCAGTGCCAAAGATAGAATCACCAACTATTTGTCTCGTTGTTGGATCATAGAAACATAGAAACTGGGAGCAGGAGAAGGCCATTCGGTCCTTTTCGAGTCTGCTGTGCCATTCAGTATGATCATGGCTGATTATCCAACTCTGTACCTGGTTTCCACTTTCTCCCCTTTCCCCAGTAAACATAGTCTCAACTGATCCAGTCTCTCTACATGTGTCAGTTCTGTCATCCCAGGAATCAATCTTTGTTGCACTCTCAAATTTGTTACCCTGTTTGCCTTCACGACTGTTTGAAAATGATTTGTAATTGAGCTGCTGCTGAAGAAAAGGCCTCAGGCTTATCTTATTATATGGATTCACTGATTATGGATAGGCTTAACCATTTGCTAGGATTTGCAAAACCAGATGAAGTGTTTAAGGGTTTTTTTTTGTCTTTATGTGGTAATTCGAACAGCCTTGAGGAGATACTTTCTAAAAATTTCAGTCCATGTTGACTCTCATTGATTTGCACGGACTGATGCTGCAGATTGTGAACAGAACTTGGTAATCCAGGTTTTGGGCTCATTCACCAAACAGCGTTTCCTCGCTCATTGTGCTTCTGAGAATTGACAACAACCTGGGAGGAGCTTGGGGGGTGGGATGGTGTGGTAGTGGGTAAAGGAAGGCAGAAAAGAGGAAAAGCGAGTGGTTAGAAGTTTCTACGTAAGGGTTAGACTGAGCCTCTTATATCATGCATCCGGTGTAAACCCATTGGGACAAATGGCCTGTTTACACAATCTTGGATTCTATGATCATTCTTTGTACGCAGTTGCTGGATCACTGGAGGGCTGAGAATCTTTGGACCACGAGGGAGTGAATAATGCTCTGATGCAGCATTGTAGTCAGTTTGGAGATTGGTAGGGCAATTCCTTTTAATTTTGGGGTGATATTTCAGACCTGCACCTCTTCCTCTGAGATTCTCACACCACCTATGCTTACTTGGATCGGATTTATCTGTTGATGTTGTTGTCCACCTTCTCTTCTGACTTCTCACCGTAGCTTAAATTGGTTTCCCCCAAGCCATGTTGTGCCTCCTAAATCTGGTTTACTCCTAAAGTCAGTTTATTGTGAGTGAATTTTATGTATATAGACACAGCTGTGTGGGTGGAACAATATTAAAATACTCAAGCTGTGCCACTGTTGATTGACTGACGGAAGCTGCAGGTATTTCTTAGCTTTCTTGCCCTCATTCCTGCTCATCTGAGTGATTGGGAAAGCAGGTGATTATACTGCAAGCATCTTCCAGTCTCCTAATGTAAGAATTCTGTACAACACAATTGACAAGTACAGTTATTATCGGGTGAAGAGATAGCATGTGTTTTCTCTGCTTAGACAATCCAAGTGAAAATGGATGGGACTCTTGACATGTTGTAGTACGAGTTTAAAAGCTAGCTACTGATGGAATTTAATGCAATGACTTGAATGACGTGAAGCAATTCTCTTGCCACACTGCCTTACTGATGGCGCAGTTTTTCTGCTTATTTAATGGCTTCTCAAGGGGTAGGGATGGGAACTTTCCTCAAGTGCTATCGATGAAGTGAGTGAGCAATGATCTGATTTATTTCAACATTACTGGAGTCTTCCTTAATTTAGTTTTCCTCTAATTTCAAACTGTATCCCTCTTGTGTGTTGCTCAAGTAGCTGTCCTTCATTTGCAAGTAAAGACAGAATAATGGTGATCTGTGAGGACCATTCAGGCCAGTTACCTGTATGCACTTTTCCCTAGTAGGGGTCGCTTGCTGGAGATCAGGGGTAGGGGCTTTGGCTAATCTCCCCTTCCTTTTAACCTTCCTCTACCTATTGTTATCCAGGCTACAATTCCTGATCTCATTGCTGACTGAGGAGATTGAACCTAGAATTTTATTTACCACCTCCATTCTGAGTCAGCCAAGTGTATGCAAATGAAACATGAGTGGAAACCATGTAGCTGATGTATAGATATCGAAGCTTGTGCTTTCAAAACAGTGTTCGTCAAACTGGGGCTTTCTGGGAGTCTGGGCTGAGCAGCAACGTTAACAGGCTGCATAGGCTGAGGTTTCTTTCCTTGGAGTGTCGGAGGCTGAGGGCTGACCTTCAAGGTTTATAAAATCATGAGGGGCATAAATAGGGTGAATAGCCAAGGTTTTTTTTCTAAGGGGACGGGAGTCCAAACCTAAAGGGCAAAGGAGTAAAGTGAGAGGAGAAAGATTTTAAAAGGGACCTGAGGGGTAATTCTTTCACGCAGAGAGTGGTATGTGTCTGGAACAAGCTGCCAGAGGAAATGTTAGGGGTGGGTACAATTGCAACATATAAAAGACATTTGGATAGGTACTTGGATGGGAATGGTTTGGAGGGACACTGTCCAAGCGCAGGCAAATGGGACTAGTTCAGTTTGGGATACCTGGGTGGCATGGATGAGTTGGTCCAAAGGGTCTGTTTCTGTGCTGTGTGACTCTGACAGTGTGAGGCTTGCTGAAAGCAGAGTGGGCCTGCCACATGTGGAGAATGTGTTGGTTACCTCTGCTTTGGAGCAACACCTGAGAGTGGCAGGTAGACTGGCACTTTCCACAGCTGGGATGGTGAAAGTTAGGTATGTTCAGTTTTATTCGAGAGGGGTGCTTTCAAAAATACTCAAGTGACACATACCATGCAGCTGCCAAATTCCAAGGTGTTCTCTAGCAGGTCTTCTATGCTGAGGTGTCTACTCTTTTGAAAAGACATCTTTGAACCAAAAATGTCTCAAAGAATAAGAAGTGAACTATTTAGTCCTTTTTAAAAATGATACGAACTACTGAGGTGTGATATTCTTTTATGTTATTCTGAATGACTGTCCATAGATGCTGTTACTCTACTCCTGAGATAATGTTCTTTTTAGGGTCTAAATGATTTTGGTTGGAGTTCAGCATTTTGCAAGCAGTGCATTCATGCAATAGCTGCTGTGTTACAGCTTACTTCTGAACTGAGCTGTTTGCTGAAATCATCTTTTAGATATTCTGCTTGACTACATATTTTTCAGATGTGATGAAAGAGATTCCATTGCTAGTTGATCTGGTAAACCAACATAAGAAACATGCCTAAAATGTTTTAATCTGGCAGAGTGATTTGCAGTCTGTGTCCAGGATTCCATTTAGGAATTTCTAACTTGCAAGCTAGAATTTGCAATTTCTGTTTTTAATGGGGTCACTGAGTGGTAATTCAGATTTATTACATTTTCCTGCACAGTTTTACTGTTGAGATTCTTTATGAATCATTGAGATCTCTGTGGAGGATGAAACATTTCATGAATATGCCCTGACCTTTTTTTTTTAACATTTTTTTTTCTGTAATGTTTTCTATCTCCCTCTGTCTCTGTCTCTCTCTGTCTCTTTCTCTCCTCTCCCCCAGGTTCCACCATCTGCAACTCCAGCAGCATCATCCCAGCCCTTAAAGTTCACCTTCCCAGAAACATTGGATCGAATTAAGGAAGAATTCCAGTTTCTGCAGGCACAGTACCACAGGTATGGATGGGATGTTCTTTCTGGGCTAATGCTGTTGTGCATCAATGTTGCAGGAAATAGCTACCATGTAGGGCTTTTGTGCCTGTGTTTGGCACAAGGGGGCACTGTTTTCACATGCTGCAGCTTCCGTTTTAGTGGCTTGGAAAAAAGCTGAAATCTGTGCTTTCTCCCTCTGTCTTCCCCACCTTACAGATATGGCTTTTGAGAGCAAATTTATGATTATTATTTATTTTTTATTATTACTATTATTATTGCAGATTAGAGACCACAGGTCCTGACTTCCTTGGATACTTGCAGCTTATATTTTGAAAAAATGTCAGGGTTGTCCTGTTCTATTTTGGATCATTATTAATCCTCAGCATTTCAAAAGGGCATTTTAAGGGATCATGTGTCAGTGTGCTTTTTCTTAAAAAAAAGAACAGCCCTGAGGAGGAAGGAAATGTTGGGTTGACATTGTTTGAAAATTTACAGTACGTATCCTGTGACTCGGGCTTTCTGTGTGATTTGTTTTAAATTCCTGGATGCTAGTTAATATGCACAGTGGACTTTTGGTGCAGGTCACAAGGGCTTTCTCTAAGCTGCAGAAATGTCAATGTCACGAATTCTGTATTTCCTTTTTGTGGAGGGGAGTGAGGCGAGGGGGGGACAGGAATGTTCTTCAGAAGATTCATGAGTTGGATAATGATCCTCTATTATAAACAGTTAATGATGCTCACTGATCTCACTTAATGACTGTCTTTGGGAAAACAATCCCAAGCTATGCTTTGTTAAAATACAGACAAATTTAACTCCTGGGTGCAGTTGACTGCGCGCTGCTTTGGATGGGCTTGGGTGTAATTGTGTATCTTTTGATGTGTCTTCCCATAATTTGGACCCAACCGATTGTGTCCAACAGGCTCTCGACATGTCCCAGCCGCTCATTTAAGCTACAACTGCAGCTGCATGTTATTACTATGTACATAATAAACCAGTGACGTCAACAGATCAGAGAATCATTAGCATATAATTAGTGCAGCTCTAGGAAGGCGTATTATAATTTAATGGCTTGATGTGCATTAATTTGCCATGCTGTAAACATTTTGTACATCACACTCAATTAAAGCTCTTCCATTTAGCATCAACTGGAAGGCTAGTATGTCAACAATTTAAAATATTAGACGAGAGGTCTGGGATTTGAAACAGTCCTTGTAATGACAGAAGGCACAGCAACTGGTCCAAAGCTCTTTCCTCCCTTACTCCCCCTTCCTTATCAGAAAATGAAAGCTGAAAAAGTACAGCAGGTCAGTCAGTATCTGTGGCTGGAAACTATCAGTTAATGTGAGTTTTGAGAAGATTTGTAACTCAGGTTAAAGTTCTCGATGTAGGTTTGCTCGCTGAGCTGGAAGGTTTGTTTTCAGATGTTTTGTCACCATACTAGGTAACATCATCAGTGAGCTTCTGGATGAAGCATTGGAGGTATGGCCCACTTTCTATTTATGTGTTCAGGTTTCCTTGGGTCGGTGATGCTATTTCCTGTGGTGATGTTATTTCCTGCATTTCTCTCCCCCACCCCACTCGGGGGGGGGGGGGTGGTAAATGGGATCCAAGTCATTGTGTTTGTTGATAGAGTTCCGGTTGGAATGCCGACATCCAAAAAATGAAACTAGACCGATCCAACACACCATGCTTCTACGGATTACCCAAAATTCACAAACCAGGAGCCCCCCCTCAGACCCATAGTCTCACTACCTGGAACACCAACTCACAGATTGGCCAAGGAGTGACACCAAAGACTAAAACACTTAGTAGAAGGCTCACACCACCCCATCCACTCCACCCAAGAATTCCTGAAGACCATCAAAGGCACCAAGATAGAAGATGATGAAATAATGGTCTCCTTTGATGTAACAGCCCTGGTAACATCCATCAACATCAACCTGGCCAAGGAAACACTGATTACACTATTAGAAGAACCAAAGACACATGCACCAAACACCACCAATCTCATCACCGAGGGCAATATTGTCAAGGTAGTGGACCTATGCCTCACCACCCACTCCACCTTCGACAACAAAACTACAGACAAACCAACGCAACACCCACGGGATCTCCGATATCGGGGTTCTTAGCAGAGGCAGTAATGCAGAGACTCGAACAAACAGCTCTGCCAATCATCTAACCCAAACTTGGGGTCTGCTATATGGATGACACCTTTGTTATCACTAAATGAATCAAATTAGAGGAAACTTTCAAGACCATCAACAATATGCTTACTGGCATAAAAATTTACTAAAGAGGAAGAAAACAACAACAAACTGCCATTCCTAGGTGTCACAGTGCAGCGAACAGCCAATGGGGAATTTCAAACCAGCGTCTACAGGAAAACAACACATAAGGACCAAGTACTGAATTTCAGAAGCAATCATCCCAATGCCCACAAATGAAGCTGCATTAGAACATTATTTCAATGAGCCACCACACATTGCAGCACAGAGGAATTACGCAGAGCAGAGGGAAATCACTTGTACAGTGTATTCAAAAAGAACGGGTACCCAATGAACACAGTCTGCTGATTTCTCAACAACAAACCCAAACAAGCAGACAAAACACGTCCAGAAACCCTAGCCACTCTCCCCTACATCAAAGACATCTCGGAAATGACTGCCAGACTACTCAGACCTCTTGGCATCATGGTAGCCCACAAACTCGCCAACACACTAAAACAGCAGCTAATGAACTTGAAAGACCCAATACAGACAACAAGCAAAACTAATGTCATTTACAAAATACCTTGCAAGAACTGTAACAAACACTACATTGGACAAACAGGCATGAACATCAACTAGTCCCAAAAAGACATGACCCACTCTCACTAGTATCTTTACATACAGAGGAGGAAGAACACCACTTTGACTGGGATAACACATCCATTCTAGGACAAGCCAAACAGAGACACTCACGAGAATTCCTAGAAGCATGGCATTCCAACCAGAACTCTACCAACAATCACAATGATTTGGACCCCATTTACCACCCCCTGAGAAAAAGAACGGGAAATGGCATCACCACAGGAAATGACATCACTGACCCAAGGAAACCTAAACACATAAATAGAAAGCGGGCCATACCAACAGTGCTTCATCCAGAGGCTCACTGATGATGTTGTCTAGTATGGTGATGAAAAGTCTGAAAATGAACCTTCTAGTTCAGCAAGCAAACCTATATCCAAAATCAATTCATGTGTCTCTTGGCTATGGGTGGATAGTGTTGAGTACTTCATTGTTATTTACAGATTAATTTCTCATTGATCTTATTTTATTCTTTCTGAGCTAGCAGTGAAGTGATACAGTAAATGAGGTAACAGTAACATTTGGAAACTTGCAACTGGAGAAACCTAAATGGCAGGGGAAATTTTTGGAATGCTGAAAATAGGATGAATGAGTGTTGGAGAAGTGAAGAGCAATGCTACTGGTGGGGGGGGGGGGGGGGGGGGGGGGAGTAATTATCATCCATTGTCGGTCTATCGACATAATGCTCTTGTTACTCCTTAAGTATATTGTCCTGTGGTTTCCCTGATTTGAGGTTCCATTCTAACATCAAAGAGTTTTCAGAATAAAAACCATAAGTGTGGAAATATTCAGCAAGTCTGACAGCATTTGGAGAGAGTGAAAAACAGGTAATAGAATTGAATATGACTGTCTCTCCCTCCTGTTCTGAAACAGGGTTAACATTTTGAGTCAATTAGGAGAGAAACCGTTTGTGTTTTGAGTTGGTTTTGGAGTTCTATGAGGAGTATTTTTGAACTGGGCCTCTTTCCAAATAGTCTGATGCTATTTTTTTTCTGTCCTTTTAAAATCTAAGTGCTCCAATTTATAAGTATGGGTGTTCTTAAAGTTGGAAGGTTCATTGATGTGACAGGTGATATGGAGATTTTTTAAAACGGAATAAAATCCGTTTGTGCAGCTAACCATGACTTTTGATTGCAGCTTTAGGTGAGGTCAAGCTACAGAGACATTTGATTTTCCACTGGGAATGGGTGTTTGTGTTTGGCAGAGGAAGGGTTGTGAATAAAGGCAAGATTTTGTAGATATTTTCACGGGTGTTGCCAACATCTGCTCCGACAAGGAGCAGTGCTTGGTTCCTGTTGAAGGGCCTACCTTAACTCGAACCAGCAGTGTAGCCGCTGCTTGGCAAAGCGTGGGAAGCAAACTTAAAACAGATCCAGGGAGACTGCTGTTGCCTTTTTTTTACCCAAAAAGGAATTGGTAAGTATTTGATTTGAGCTAACAATATATCCCAAGAGTATTGGGGCATTCAAAATATGGTGCTCGCTTGTCTGGGGAGCTGGGGCACCTGTAGGAGATTCACGATGGCCCAAATGATCCATCTCCTCTTTGATTATTCTGATGTGCTTTGACCAATGGGATTCATGTTAATGCTCTGGATAATTCCCCGTCAAACATATTGTCTTCCAGTTTCCTCCTCTTGATCTCCTTGGGGCCACTGCATTTAAGATAACCTCTAGACATTTGCCTTTGCTTTACTTGGGACATTGGAGCACATTTTCCCATAGTTGTGAGTGCGGTTTGCATACTGCACCCTGCGTAAATTCAAAGTGCAGAATGTAATTGGTAAAGCATTGGATTGCTTGATAAATTAGTTGACTCTAGTCTGCCACCCAACTGCCTTTTCAGCTGATGCTGAAGGAATGTCCAAAATGGTCAGTTGTTCCATTTTCTCTTTTTACTTCTCCCTATCCTACTGGACACTGATACACATTTTCTTACTCTCCCTGGTTCTTGTGAGCTGTTAACCCACGTCACGTCTCCCATGCACCCTTCACTGCTGAGCCCTCTGCCTTTAGTAGATAATAAGAGTGTGCAACAACTAAAGGACAGAACTACAGAGTTTATATTGTCAGGGCTTCCTTCTTTAAAGCTAATCTTGCTTAAAGGTAAATGCCTGCAGATTGTTGAGAGGACAGAACTGTCAAACAACACTGTTGACAACTGCAAAAAGGCCCTTGAATGTGGTAAAACCACCACCAGATAAACTGTTGTAACAACAAGATTATATGGCACCAATGGAATAAAACAAAGGGCTTCATCGAGCATTTCAGACTAAAATATAACATCAATTCACAGACGGAGACATTAGCGCAGATCACCCAAGGCTTGGTTAAAGACATAGGAAACATCCTTTCTGCATCAACTTTGTCTACTCCTTTGGGGTTTCTGGAGGTTTTTACGTGATTACCTCTCATTCTTCTAACCTCCAGAGAATGCACATCCATCTCCCCTCACAGGATGGTCACACCAGTCCAGGCATCAGCCTGGTGACCCTCTGCTGCACTTTCAATGACCGGCATATCTGTCCTTGGGCAAGGTGACCAAAATGACATTCTAACCCCAACCCTAACCCTAAGTTTACCACAATACTCCGGATGCAGTCTGACCAGCTGTGGGGAAAATTATCTCTTTAGATCATTATTTGATTTTCTTCATCTGATTGCTCTTTCAGTCAGAGAAGGGATTTGGTGCAAATTTCTTTCTGGTACTATTTTCATCCGTGCTAGAGCATGATCTGAATCCTTGGAGTCAGACATTGACTTTTCACCTCTGGGTCGCTAACCAGATGAGAGACTCCTCTCTAGTGTGAAATGACCGTAGGCAGATTCAGTCCATCGGCTGATTATACTGAGCTGGAGAGAGTTTGGCAGTAAATTCATAAGTTCAGCCAGAAAGGACATTGGCTTGTTGAAGAGACAGACAGATAATGCTGAGAGCTTTCCTGAGAAACATGCTTATGGGGCTGTGTAGAAGATTTTTCACTAGCACGATTAACTGGTAATAAATTATTGAGCATTTGCTTTGATCTTTGAAGTGGGATTCTGTTCAATTAGGTGTTACACCACGGCTTGGGATTATTAGCTCTCTGAACTAAAAAAAATCATTTCCTAACATTGGCAGCCTCTTGCCTTGACAAACATATTGTCCTTATATAAAAAAACAAGAAAAATGTGAGACCAGATTCTTGTTGTTTTGTTGGTATTAAGTGATGCCCTCCAAATCCCATGATATTACCTGCAGCTGAAAATAAAACCAATTCCTTCTATCTTTTTAAATACAGGAAGTACCCATGGGACTTTACGTAGATCATGATTTGCCAGCTGCACTAGACTTCTAATAATCTAAAAGTAGAATATGCCAGTTTTATCTCAAAGTGCCTTCAATTTTGGTGGGGGTGAGGGTGGGGAGAAGGAAGATTGCCTGCAGAGAAATTTTCAAGGGACACTGGCCAAGCATTGCAGACTGGATAGATGCTGCATGTACAGAAGTGTCTAATCTACCAGAAACTTCCTTCAGACATTTGAAGCCTTTGCTGTATAATTTAAAAGGGCCTCGTCGTCCTAGTAAAACGATACAAGGTATTTTACCAGCTATAAAGCACAAGCGTTTCTTAAAATGTTTCAATCTGTTGGTCATAGCGTTTTACCTTCAATACCTCCTTTACAGTCCTTGTTCCTTCCTTCCAACAAGCCAATCAGCTGCACAGAAAGCAACCTTCATTGAAATGGTGTTGCAATAAATACATCACCTGGGCCAGAATCGTTTTTATTTCAGAAATGTACTTTATTCATAAAAAAAATCCACGTAGTCAAAAATACATTTCGATTGTGTTCAGTAGCATAGGAGAATACAAACAATCATTGAAGTTTGACTTTATCCAAACAAAGGCATCGCTTCCTTGACCAAGAGTATATTTACATGCATTGAGGCACTGGGAGGGTCCAATAACTGATGGAGCCCCATATCACTTCAGCAGGAAGACCTCAGAGAGTGGTCTTTCCCCGCTGCACCTTGGCAGCAGCTACCCCAAGCTTTAGTGCGTCCCCCAGCATGTTGTCCTGGCCCTTGGAATGTGCCAATCTGCAATATTCGGTCGGGTGGAACTCCTTGCTCATGAAGACTGGCAAGTTTCAGGCAGGCCAAAGAGGGTCTTTCACTGAGTTGATGGTCCTCCAGGCGCAGTCGATGTTTGTTTATCTTGGTGTGCACCCCGAGGAGTAGACTGTAGAGTCCAGAGTCCCACATCATGGAGCTGCTCAGGTTGAACTTCCTCCAGACTTCCTTTACAAAGGCACATTCCGGAAGATGTGTGACAGTCTCTACCACCCCCATAGCTGTTTCGAGGGCAACGTGCGATGGGTGTTGGCAGTGATTGATCAATGCCCTACAGCTCTGACACTACTGCTCAGTTGCACACACTCTGCGGCTTACTAACCTTTGGAAGAGCTTGCAGGTGAAGGAGAGAAATCTCATGCTGCTGTTTGGAAGAGAGGAGTGGGAGGAGTCTCTCCCAGTGAAGTGACCAATCATTTAATTATCCCTTAATCCATATTACTAAATCAGATTGTAAGGTCATTGTCATATTGTTTGTGGGAGTCTACAGTGTGCAAACTGGCTACTGGATTCGCTGCATGACCTGAAAATTACTTAATTGGCTGTGAAGCACATTCTGATATCTTGAAGTCATGAGTTTAAAATGCAATCTTTTTCTTTCTTTTCATCATCAGTCCTGTTTGGGTGGACCTCTGGATGCGCATTATTCAAACACAGCACAAACCTGGGCAGTGCAGTGTGTTAGGCTATCCAGTAAACGTGGGCCATTCTGCAGAAGTGTCTGTTTTAACCCACGTTCTGTCGAACATGTATTTCTTGAGAAAGCTACTGGTCATCATAGAATCCCCACAGTGCAAGAAGAGGCTGTTTGGCCCTTCAAGTCTGCACTGACCTTTTGAAGAGCACCCCATCCAAACCCAACATCCTATCCTCTCTCCATATCCCCGCATTCACCGTGGCCAATCCACCTAGCCTGCACATCTTTGTGCTGTGGGAGGAAACTGGAGCATCCAATGGAGACCAACACAGGGCGAACGTGTACAAATTCTGCGCAGATAGTCTCCTAAAGGTGGAATTGAACCCAGGTCCCTATGAGGCAGCAGTGTTAACCACTGAGCCACTGTGCTGCCCCCTTGGATATTGCTTGGTTCTGAGAATCCTAATGTCCTCTTTTCCTCTCTCCTCCCTACTGTCTGGAGGCAGAGACCAATCTTTATTGGACCTATTAAATTGGGGTTGTTTGGTTTTTAGCTAAGGTGCACTCGAATTTACCTCTTGCTGAAAAATAAGCGCCACTTCATACGTGTAAAGACTCTGAAATATGCCCCATTCTCTCTGGTCATTTTAATCACTCTCCTTTTTTTTTATATTTCTTTTGACAGCTCTGCTGTCATCTAGACTGAGTGTAATTTAGCACAGACTAGATATTAAACCTAGTTGTTCATCCGTCTAAATTGCTGAGGCCTTTGCTTAATGGCATAATTACCTGTGGGAGAGGGAGAGAGATGTATAACTATGCTGTCTTTTTAATAATCCATACTGATTTTACTTTTAAAGTCAAATTCTGATATCAAAGTTTCCATTTTAATAAGCTGTTTCCTGCAGTGCATCTATTCCACCTGCTGCTGCCTTTTTCTATTGAACTGCCTAAGCTTAATAGCTTTCTATGAAGTCTCATTAACCTTTCTGCCCTGAAAGCTGGGCGAGGAGGAGAGGGAGAGAACCAAGTGGCATCAATTGAAGTGACTGGCGTTAAAAATACTCTGATGGAGACAGAGGTCTAATGAGCAAAATCTGTCGCCCTTTGTGCTTTAATTCTAGTAATGTCACAAGTACCTTGTGACTGAAAGCTAGCGCAAGCCCCACAATCAAATTTCCTCATGTGCTATGTTGCTTAATGGAAGCTAATATGGGAGTTCTTATTAATAGTGATAAATGTGGGTGAGAGGTATTAACGCCAATACAATAGGACAGGCAGACCAGCTGAATCCTGAAGTAGCGATTTAGATGTTACCTGGCTTCGGTTTCTGTCATTGAATTGTACAGAATCTTAAGAGCACGGGAGAACACCATTCTGCCTATTGTGACTGTACTGGCTCTTTTGGATGGCCGACTCCAATTAATCCCATTTATCTTTTTGTTTTATTCTGCAAAGATTAGCTTTTATAAATGTATATTCCCCCTCCCCCCCAACCTTTCAAGCACTGCATAGCTGATCAAAACTTAATCATTGTCATAGAGTCATGCAGCATGGAAACAGACCCTTCAGTCCAATCAGTCCATGCTGACCATAATCCCAAACTAAACTAGTCCCATCTGCTTGCACCTGGACCATATCCCTCCAAACCTTTCCTATATATGAACTTATCCAAATGTCTTTCAAATGCTGTAACTGTCCCCATCCACTACTTCCTCAGGAAGGTCATTCCACACACCAGTCACAGTCTGCTTTTTAAAAGAACATGTTACCCTCATGTCTTTTAAATCTTTCTCTTTTCAACTTTAAAAATATCCCTCCTCGTCTTGAAACCCCCCACTGTAAGGAAAAGACACCTGCCATTCACTGTCTCTATATCCCTCATGATTTTATAAACCTCAATCAGGTCACCTCTCAACCTCGAACTCCACTGAAAAACGTTCCAGCTTCTGCTTATAACTCAAACTCTCTGTTCCTGTTATATCTTTTAGAACCTACCCCAGCTTAATAATATCCTTCCTAGCTTTGAGAGGCTGGTCATGGCCCACATCAACTTTCAGGCAAATGTGAGGATTGCAGAAGCTAGAAACCAGAGTCTAGATCAGAGTGGTGCTGGAAAAGCACAGCAGGTCAGGCAACATCCGAGGAGCAGGAAAATCAACGTTTCAGGCAAAGGCCCTTTATCAGGAATAGCCCCACATCAACTCCCAGATTGCCTTGATCCCCTAAAGTTTTCCTACCAGCATAACACGTCCACAGCCGATGCAGGGGTAGGGGAACAGCACTCATCCCTGGAACATCTGGACAACAAGGACACCTACATCACACTCCTGCTCATTGACTACAGCTCTGCCTTCAACACCATTATCCCCTCCAGAGTGATCTCAAAACTGTCAGATCTGGATCTCAGCTCCGCCCTCTGCAACTGGACCCTCCGCTTTCTGACCCACAGACTGCTGTCAGTGAAGATCGACAACAGCACCTCCTCCATGATAATACTCAACACAGGAGCCCCCTCAAGGATGCGTCCTCAGCCCCCCACTGTACTCCCTGTACCCCCAGGACTGTGTTGCCAAATTTTGAATACCATCTACAGGTTAACTGATGACTCCACTGTATTAGAATAGATATCTAACAACGACAAGTCAAAGTACAGAAGGGAGATGGAGGATTTGGTGACATGGTGCAACGACGACAACCTCTCTCTCAATGTCGGCAAAACTAAAGAACTGATCATTGATTTCAGAAAGAAAGGAGGAGAATACTCCTCCCATGTACATCAACAAAACTGAGATTGTGAGGGTGGAGAGCCTCAAGTTTCTTGGAGTAACGAAAACCAACAGCCTGTCCTGGACTTTCCACATAGATGCGATGATCAAGAAGGTAGAATTTCCTCAGGCGGCTCAGGAAATGTTGCCATGTCCATGAGGACCCTCACCATCTTCTGCATATGTTACCATTGAGAGTATACTATCCGCATGCATCACGGCCTGGTATGGCAACTGCTCTGCCCAGGACTGTAAGAAACCACAGAAGGTGGTGTTGCACAGCCCAGACCGTCACGGAAGCCAGCCTTCCATCCATGGACTCGATTTACACAGCTCGCTGCCACAGAAGGTCGGCCGACATCATCAAATACCCATCGTATTCTGGTAATGATTCCCTACAACCTCTTCTATCAGGCAGAACACACACACCCGACAGGTTCAGGAATAGCTTCTTCCTGGTTGTTACTAGACTGCTGAGTGGACTCTCCAGACCCCCATAATGCTGATTTTACTTAGTGTAAGCCCTGTGCAGTGTAATCTGTATGCCTCCATTTAAGTCTTTCTGATCAACATATCCTTGCTTACAACGGTCTGCCTGTACTGCTCGTAAGCAAAGCGTTTCACTGTACTTTGCCTCATGTATGAAACAATCAATCAATAACAGTGAGACCAGAACTGGACATAGTCCTCCAGAAGAGGCCTCACCAATATCCTGTACAGCCTCAACATGACGTCCCAATTCCTATACTCAATCTGAGTAATGAAGGCAAGTGTGCGAAATGCTGCCTTGACCATCCTATCTACATGGGATGCAAACGGCAAAGAATTGCTGCAAGCATTTTTTTTTTAATTAAAAATTCTCCATCTTCCCCTTATCCAATTGCCATAAATTTGCAGCCCCCCTGACTATTGAAAATGTGCAGGTTGACTATATTATTATTGAGGGGCAGTTCTTCACAAGTTCAGATCTTGGGGAGGGATGAGTAGAAAATAGTGTGGTGAGTCGCAGTTTCAACATCGTGGATGAGGGCGAGGTGAATTTGCTTTAAGGATGCTTCCAGCAAATTGAGAAGGAAGTTGAGGAGTAACCAATGTATTTGGGCTTGATATTAGAGTCCAGTAACTGAAGCTGAGGAAAGGGTTTTCCTGGTCTTCTGCTCAAGCGTGTGAAGGAAATAATAACCTTGAGTTATTAAAATTCAAAAGTAGCTTGCTGTTTTTGAAAGCAGGATTAAGAGCCTTGGAAACCATTTTGAAATACATTCTTTTCCTTGTTTGCTAGCCTTAAGATGGAATGTGAGAAACTGGCCAGTGAAAAGACAGAGATGCAGCGACATTATGTGATGGTGAGTACAAGATTTTTATAAAATGTTGACCATCGATTCCTAAATTAGAGTAAGAAAGCACATGTTGAAAATTAATACATGAGAAATCTTGATTCGTGTGTCAGTCAAGTGCAGTAATAAACATAGTGGTAAAGTGAGCTTGTAAAAGAGCTATTTATTGTTTGTCATGTCTCTCTTTTTTAAACTCTTATTTGCAAATGACATTGCTACTGCAATCGTAAAACGTGCTTCTGTGACTTATAATGTAAAAACTTCTACTGGTCAGTTGTCCAACCATCGACGACACTGTCATGTAATTTGCTTATACTGGTCAAAACCTTTTTTTAATCTAGTATAGCAAACATAACTAAAAGGTGTAATATTGTCTTAGATTAACAATCTTAAGCCAACATAGAAAATTGAAAACTGGCTTCCAACAGCACAGTCCCATGATAGAGGTAACTTAGATCAAGAGTGCAACAGGACTCGGGCCTATTATATTTTAAGCTGTACATATAGTGAAACTTGCAGCATGATTTTATTAGAGAGAAAAGAATCTAAAGTACAGTGATGTTGGCAATAGTAGTGTAATTAGAATGTAGTGAAAGTTGAATTTTGTGCCAGAGTCTTACGATTTATTCTCATGGTTGGCTCTTCATTCCTGAATGACTTTGACACTCTCTCTTTTTCTGCTGTGACGTTTCTGACGTTTCTCAGCCTGCACTGCTATGTATGAGCCATTACACTCCCCTAGCACACCTGTCTTTCCTGATCAATGTTACCTCCCTTTCCTCAAAGTCAATTCTCATTTGATACTTGAATTCCTTCAGTGTTCATCTTAAAAGTAATTTTTTTTGGCTAAGTTTTTGGCCAACTTTATGTTTCCTTTTTTTCTTTTAGCTTAACGCCTGGTTTTTAGCTTGTGCCTTAACGTGGTATTTTTGTACATTATAGACATTGATTGACTATAGGCATTGAATGACCATGGATAAATAGATGCTGTATGATAGTTTTTGACTTCAAAACTAAATAATGTCTCTTAGAACGATTTATGGTTACTATTAAATATGAAGTAAAACATATATTTTAAACAAAATAAATAACTTATTTATGAAAATGTACAGGAGTCCCCTCCCAAATGGCAATATGGGTTTACCTACACCACGTGGATTGCAACAGTTGAAGGAGGCAGCTCATCACTGCTTTCTTGAAGGCACCAAGGATTGGGCAGTAACTGCTGGTCCATTCAGTGGCAGCCCCATCCCATGAGTGGATTTCTTTTTAAAAAAAATTAGTAGCCTAGGATTTCAGTACAACTTCTGTGTCCAGGAATTCCAATCCCAGCTATATTATGTGAACACATGAATACAAGAAGCTAAACAGGAGTATATTCTGTAACCACTAACAAATGACTCACTGTTTCTCATCCTGACCCCACAACAACCCAGGAGCAGGCATGAAACTACATGAATTGCAGACACTGGTATTCTGATCTAACTTCTTCAAATTTGCAGTTCCAAATATGCCTATTGATAAATGTCCTGATTTTAAAAGAAAAATAAGGACTTGGGACTGAGTGAAAGTGGATAAGAGCCTTTGATAAGTTACGTGGTAGTCTGCTCAATGAATAAGGATGAGCCCATGTCATTTGAACAAATCCATTCAGATGGTGGCCACTTTTCCCTCAGCCCTTTTTCTGCTTTCTGATGTTAATTGACCTGTGGTGTATTTCAAGTAACATTTTAATATGCTAGGCTAGAAATTACTGTTGTTGATTATAGATGAGTGTTAAACATGCTTGTATGACATCGTTCTGTTTGCTATTTTTAACAGGGAAGTTAACCTAATTGAAAGAGCTTCTTTGAAGCTGTCCCTGTCCCATGGGAATATTGGGCTTGGTAAATTGCCTTAAACATTAAAGTAGTATTGCCCAACAGCACAAATGCACTGCCAGCTATTGGGGCAGTAATTAGTAGGTTGCTGTTTCTGCCCCTGCATTTCTAAGTAGTTTGCTTTAGCTGCTCCTTTTCTGTTACGATGTAAAACAGAGACATACCAATCAGCAACACTGTTTGTTACAGTGGGAAGTGGTGATATGAAACGTGTTGCCTATATTTATACTGACTATTTGGACTAAATATAGTGCAGTTGAAATTTACTTCTGGACTTAAGAAATCTCCTTTGCCCCATCCTCAATTTGAGCTCCCATATATGTGCATCTACATACCTGGAGTTGGTGCAAGAAACTAGCACGAGCTGACCTTTTTGTATTCGGATAGAGCTAAATGAGGTGTTACACACACAGTTTAAAATATTCTTTACGTTTGAGGATCTCAGCTTTAAATTGATCACACTAATCTAATTTTTCTCTGGTTACTAATTGTCTTAAAGCAAAAGATTTGTAGGGAATGGAGTTAGTGGCTTGTAACCATTGGGCCGTTTTAACCTAAAGCCTGTAGCAACGTATGAGCCCTAGCAGAGCCGCTCTGTTGTATTTTGTTGTTGCATTTCTTACTTGCTGGTTTGCCCTGTTTGAATTCCGTGGGTCCAAATGTTTGGAAAGGTCTGTTCTTAATGCTCCTGCTTCATTGGTGGCCAAGTTTTAAATTGAAATATCTATGTCTGTTGGTATTGGCAAGTTGACTTGCGTGCAAATTTAATGAGAACATTCATTTTAAACTTTTTAAATGTGGTTTGAGAGTCTCCGTGGTGTGCAGTAAATTGGCAGATGAAGACTAAATGCTTGGTCTATGCTGTTCTAATTGCTCATAATGTCTATTTAATTGGACTCTGTCTCTGGAAGGGCAATGGTTTGGTTGTTGTCGGAGATTGGGCCATGTGTTTATCTAAGACTACACGATTTGGTTCCTAGTCCAAAATATCATTGACATTTTTATTTTTGATCATTGGTTACTGGATGCAGGAGTGGAAAATCCTGTCTCGTCATTTAATTTTCCTTCTGCTTGCCTGAACAGTTTAACTAAAATGTTCCTTTGGAAAGGTCTTTGCAGAATAATGAGCAATTGGCAGGAAGTCCAATGCAGTGGCCACCTCATGCTTAGGTTGTAGGGATTGGCCAAGGTTTTGGATGCCTATTGTTCTCAAAAGAGGAGGTTCTAGAATGTTTAAAAATGGGGTCAAACCTAATCTACATTGATTTGAAACCTGTGACCACCTTGCTTGTAAATTTAGAACATTTTAAAATGAATCATGTCATTCTATAGCGCTCAAAATTTAAAAATCACATCCAGATGGGAGTAAGAAAATAGGTTATTGATGTTGATGGAGCACTGCCCAATGTATCTGAAAGGAGGAACAAGTTGGTCATAAGAAGAAGGAGGATTGCACAGGCCCGATCCATAAACACAAGGCAATGGAATCAGATGGAAATAACTTTGACTTAAGAGCTCTGAGGTCTAAACAGTCTAGATGAAGTGGAACCCAAAATTGTACTTGGGTTTTCAAAAGGCATTTAACAATGTGCCAAATCAAAGCAAAAGAAGAATTTCTGGTCTAGGGATTGATGTATAGAGGAGTGGCTGTCTAATAAGCAGAAGATGGGTGTTAAAACAAAACTCATTCTTGGGCTGACAGGTTATGGAGAATGGTGTGCCTTAGGGATTAGTTTAGGGACCTTAATACTTTACAATCTATTTCCATCACTTGGATGAAGGATCAAAATGAGGTGAGTATGTAAGTTTTCTGATGATACAGAGATAGGTGGGAAAGTAAGTTGTGAACACAGTGAGGAATCTGCAAAGGGATATGCGAGTGGACAAAAACTTTAGCAGATGGAGTATAATGTGGGGAAATGTGAACTTGTGCATTTTGGCACGAGGAATAGAAAAACCCGCTTATTATATAAGCAGAGAGAAATTGCAGAACTCTGTGTACAGGAGGATCGGAATGTCCTGTTATCTTTCTTTGAAGAGAAAAAATATTTTATCAGACATGGCGTCTCTAGTAAGTTTTGCATTTATTGCCAAATGCTAAACAGCCTTGAACTGAAGAGCTTGCTAAGCCATTTCAGAGAGCAGTTAAGAGTCAACCACTTTGATGTAGATCTGGAGTCACAGTAGGCCAGACCAATGAGGTTGGTAGGTTTCCTTCCCTAAAGGACATCAAATGTTGTTGCATTACTAGTCCAGTGACATTACCTCCGTGCCACCATCTCTCCTAAAGGAGTGAATCACGATATGTTACTGTGCAGGCACAGTAAGTGATTAGGAAGACAAACATGGATAAAGTCAGTTCTGAAATAAAGCACTGCCTGTCCCTTAAATTTTTCTGATTGCTTCCACCTCCTGTTTTGACTGAGTCGCAAACTGTTTTTCCCTTTGTAGAATTTTTAATCCAGAATTTCATCCGCCAATTATTTTTCTTTGGGGAGGGGGTGGTGAAAAATTCACTGCTACGTTTCAGCTATTTTTGGAAGATGGAGAGGCAGATATGGTAATTTTCCTAAGCTTGTTGCTGTTTGCTTTGGATAATGTAAAGCATGACTAAGATGTGGCAGCAACAATCTCTCTTATGGTGTTTTTGGCAGATACTCTTAAGGGCTTTTTTAAAAAAAAATGACTGGGATAAGTAGCCTTCCAGCTGATCATGATTGACACAAATAAAAGTTAGCTCAGTATTTGTTAAAGGAGGGGTTCACGATTCCAGAGCTCAGATTGCTTTAAAAGGCAAGTGTTTTCCTTAAGACGTTAATTCTTGGCACCCTGCCAGACTTGTAAACAGAGGTGTGCAATGACGCATCAAACTACAATATGTTGTACCTTTTTATTAAAACTGGGTTTTGAAAGCAGTCTAACAGTGCCAAAAAATAAATTGCAGAAGCTTGCACTGGAGCAGTTTTCTAGTTAATTGGTCACTGGAGAAAAATGATAAATTTAGGAGGGATTTCAGAGATTGCTGGAACAAGTGTACTCATTCTTGGAAAACTCTCCAGAAGCAGTGACTGGATTCCTTATAGGATAACCGGCATGCAGCAGGGATTAGAAAGGAAACTGTACAAATCCATTCATGACCTCGCCCCTCCTTATTACTGCAACCTCCTATAATCCTCCAAGCACTCTGTTTTTCTGATTCTGGTATCTTGTGCATGGCCACAATGTCTTTGACAAAATATTTGGTCACTTGCCCAAATGTCATCATCTTCAATTTTGGTGTTTTTTTTTTTTTGCCTGATTTTAATAATCCTCCAAGCGCTGAGATGTTTTACTGCATTTAACAATATTACTACAGATACATTTACATAAATGCATGTGGCAGAGGTGGCTTGATAGTTAGGATCAAGAACTAAGTAAAGAGTCATAGAACTGCTGTCTCAATAGAGAGAGACGACTGGTGGTGGTTAAATTGCAGGGTCACCACACCTCAGGAGGAGGGTGAGGTTGAGAAGGAGGAAACTTAATGGTGGCCTCAGCTGGTACAGGAATTGACCCCTCACTGTTGGATCACAAAGCAGCCCGTCCAGCTAACTAACTCCCCAGGCAAATAGGTTGAATGTTGAGTTTGAAAACATTCCATTTGGAGTGGTGCAACATTTTGAGGTGGGATTGAAGTACACTCATGGGAATTTCCTGAGCTGGGGATTTAAAGAGCTGCCCTGCACGCGACCATTTGTTTGAGTTCCCATTTTGTGATATGAAGCTGGGAGTTACAGCCACATTCATTTGTTTTAATTTCTGTTTATTGACTTGGCTGAGTTGGTCACATTCTAATCACGTGGCCAGTCTCGTGCTCTCATAATCCAGGCAGACGCTCCTGTGCTACTGAAGAATGTTGAGTTGTTGGAGGTGTCACACTTTTTATGTATAAAAGTCTGGAACCTTTTGCTGTGTTCCACTTCCCAACTGAATTCAGTCAAACCATAGTAAAGCATGGGGAATTTTTGTGTATTTGAAATGCCCAGTGTAAATAGGGTTTCTTCAAGCTTCGTGATCTGGTTTAACAGTCTGGAAGCTGGCTCTGCCCATAACTCCTAGGCCCCAATATCGTGGTAGGCCTTTAAACTAATTGCATTGGCTTGTGACCCTTCAAGGAAATTTCTAATTTAAGCATTTTCTTCAAATCCTTGTGTACTAAAGATTTTTGAAGTTTTAACTTGCTGAGAAACTGCCTGGGGCATGCAAGTGGAACCAGTAAATAGTTCTGGCCATTTTCAGTGTTTTAATGTCAGTTGATGGAATAGCCTCAGCTCTTCTCGTCCCATGCGGGACAATGAACAGCAAGAGACTGGCCTTAGCCATGATTGATCGCAGTCTTTTGCTCCAGCTCAGGTATTGTATGGTTCTTGAAAGCAAAACCTATCACTGCTACAGAACCAACAAGTTGACAGACATTCCTCTCACTGAAATACTTTTTTTTGTATCAACCCCCAGTAGTGATTGTAACGAGGTCAGCCAGGTGGACCTCATAGAACATGAGTTCCCTGATTTAGGCTGTTACCTGCTTTAAGCAGGGAGGCCTAGCTGACAGGATGTAGACAAGGGTCGGGAGTGTGGTGCTGGTTGAACATAGCAGGTCAGACAGCATCCGAGGAACAGGAGAATCAACGTTTTGGGCAAAAAGTCCTTCATCAGGAAGGCTTTTGCCCGAAACATTGATTCTCCTGCTCCTCGAATGCTGCCTGACCTACTGTGCTTTTCCAGCACCACACTCTTTGAATCTGATCTCCAGCATCTGTAGTCCTCACTTTCTCCTATTGACAGGGGTGCCAGCTGTTCTGCTCACTCTAGGAGCCAGCTCTGAACTAGCTGGGTCAGTATCACGTACTATGCCATGTAAATAAAGGGTGACTTGGTAAGGGTCGAAAAATGTTGCCCAAAACGTTAATTCTCCTGTTCCTCGGATACTGCCTGACCAGTTGTGCTCAACCAGCACCACACTGTTGACCCCTGTCTATAACCTGGATTTATTTCAAACCCATTTGGCTATATCACTGCAACTGTACCAAGTTGCCAACATCAAGTTTGTCAATCAATGTTTTGAATTGTGTTGGAGGGGTCAGAGAAAATACTTGCATTCTAAGATAATGAACCATTACATTAGTCCTTGGGCGGTATTATATTTTTTAAGTTATGCAAATGAGTCTGAATGTTGACTTTGGAAAATGAGTGATCTTTGTATCCAAAGCAGATATTTTTCTGTTTTTATGGTGCAAGTCCCATTTTGCGTGCTTCTGTTTCAGGGTGGAGATTAATAATTGAGTGAAGAAGTCTAAGTAGACTCCTAGAGCTGTACAGCAGGAAAATGGACCCTTCGGTCCAACTGATCCATGCTGACCAGATATCGTAAATAAATCTAGTTCTGTTTGCCAGCATTTGGCCCGTATCCCTCTCAACCATTTCTATTCAGATACCCATCCGGATTCCTTTTAAATATTGTAATTATACAAGCCTCCACCACTTCCTCTGGCAGCTCATGCCATTCACACATCTCCCTCTGTGTGACAAAGTTGCCCCTAAGGTCGCTTTTAAATCTTTCCTCTTTAACCTTAAACCTATGCCCTCTAGGTTTGGACTCCCCCACCCCGGGAAAAGACCTTGGCTATTCATCCTATCAATGCCCCTTATGATTTTATAAAACTCTAAAGTGCCCCCTCAATCTCTGATGCTCCAGGGAAAACAGCCCCAGCCTATTCAGCCTCTCACTATAGCTTAACCCCTCCAAACCTGGCAACATCCATGTAAATCCTATCTGAACCCTTTCAAGTTTCATAACATTCTTCCTATAGCAGGGAGACTAGAATTGCAAGCACTATGCCAATAGTGGTCTAACCCGTGTCCTGTACAGCCACAACATGACATCCCAACTCCTATAGTCAATGCTCTGACCAATTAAGGAAAGCATTAAAGCATTCTTCACTATCCTACCTACCTAAAAGCTCTATTTTCAAAGAACTATGAACCTGCACTCCAAGGTCTCTTTGTTCAACAACACTCCCTAGGACCTTACCATTAAGTGTATAGACCCTGCCCTGGTTTGCCTTTCAAAAATGCAGCACCTCACATTTTTCTAAATTAAACTCCATCTGCCACTCCTTGGCCCATTGGCCCATTTGATCAAATCCCATTTCACTCTGAGGTAACCTTCTTTGCTGTCCACTTCCTCTCCAACTTTGGTGTTATCTGCAAACATACTAACCATACCTCCTATGTTCACATCCAAATTGTTTATATAAATGATGAAAGACAGTGGACCCAGCACCGATCCTTGTGGCACACCACTGGTTACAGGCCTCCAGTCTGAAAAGCACCACCCTCTGCCTTCCTTCGAGCCAGTTCTGTTTCTAAATGGATGGTTCTCCCTTTCTTCCATGTGTTCTAACCTTAGTAATCAGTCTACCATGACGAACCTTGTCTTCTGTTGAAATTTTCTGTTTCCTTTCCCCAGAATGTTGGGGTGAGCATGGTATGGGGTATCAAATACACCAGGTCTACCATGAGAACATGTGCCATTATCACCTGGCAATCATTCAGTAATGAGCTGACAGTGGAGCATTGGTAGAGCCTCTCAGCTAATCACAGGCCTTGGCACTGGCATCGCAGGATATTAAAAGGTATCTTCCAATTGGACGCTGGAAGCTTCTGTGTCCTAAAGCCCCTGCAAGGATCTAATGATGAGAAGTAACTTTCTCATTTCTTCTTGAGAGTGTTCAAGATGTTGGAGATGAGGGCAGGAGTGTGGCTTTTGGAGACCGTCTGCTTGTCCAGCCATTTAAACTTCCAATTGTCCTTTGGAGCATTTGGAGAATCCAATCCAGAAGGCAGGGCGTCCTGATTTCCCAGTCAGGTAATTAACCAGCATTCCCATTGCTGAAAAGGAATATCATTGAGGAAGTGATGAATCAAATTTACAAGGATGTTGCCAGGGTTGGAGGATCTGAACTACAGGGAGTGGCTGAACAGGCTGGGGCTTTTCCCTGGAGCCTCGGAGGCTGAGGGGTGACCTTATAGAGGTTTACATAAATTGAGGGGCATGGATAGGATAAATAGGCAAAGTCTTTTCCCTGGGGTCGGGGAGTCCAGAACTAGAGGGCATAGATTTAGGGTGAGAGGGGAAAGATATAAAAGAGACCTAAGGGGCAACTTTTTCATGCAGAGGGTGGTACGTGTATGGAATGAGCTGCCAGAGGAAGTGGTGGAGGCTGGCACAATTGCAACATTTAAGAGGCATTTGGATCGGTATATGAAAAGGAAAGGTTTAGAGGGATATGGGCCAGGTGCTGGCAGGTGGGACTAGATTGGGTTGGGATATCTGGTCGGCATGGATAGGTTGGACCGAAAGGTCTGTTTCCATACTGTACATCTCCATGACTCTATGACTCTATAAGGCTTTTAAGTGATGAATTAATGGGTACTTAAGAGCCTTAATTGTTGGTTAGAAGGTCATCAGTTGCACGATCTCCCTCAGAATGTGAGTGCGTGGCCTGAAGTAGGTGAATTTCTCTCTCCAGGGCCAACTCTCCCCATTATTTCTCCTTGCCACTTCCAGGGTGTGGGAAAACCACGTCCTTAGTGTAGGCTGATTGCCTTGCCTCAACCAATTTTGTATGTAATACTTCAACTTGAAGAAATGCATACTTTACGGAAACATAGGAACTGGACAATTTAGCCCCTTACATATTGTGCTATTCAATGAGATCATGGCTAACTTGTAAAATGTGCCATCATGATGATGCCTTTAGATGCTATTTAGCTGATGTGGTATTGAAAAACCTCATGAGAAAGTAATGCTTTCAAGTTTGTTAACACATCACTTCCATCCCTCCACTGTGTGAGTTATGGTGACGTTATTATGTTCCCAACTAAGGCCAAGTCAGATCCCAGAGTGAGACCTAGTCCAATAAACTGTTCATGTTTTTTTTGCTATTTGTTTACAGTGCTGGTCAGTTGCAAGAAGCTGCCAATGGCAATTAACAAAAGAGCACACAAGGTGATTAGACAGGGCGGAGCGAAAGTGATAACAGTATTATGCGATGCAGGAATGGTTACCCTCTCTTCACTATTGATTTGTTGTCATGGCTGTAATTCGGGGGAGGAGGGAAATGTGAAGAACTACAGTGCTAGAAATCTGAAACCAAATCAAATTTCTGGAAAACATCAGGTCTGGCAGCATCTGTGGAGAGAGAAAGCAGAGTTAATGTTTCCAGTCCAGTGACCCTCCTTCAGTTCTGAAGTCTTTCCAGCAATTTCTGATTTTGTTTATGGCTGTAATTGATTTTATTTTGGTAAATTGCTACATTCTCTTGATGCTATTTTGATAGTTAATATCTGTCCTTGAAATCCCTTGAAACAAACTGCTAATACAGCTCACTTAAGTCTGAACATGGGTTCCTCAAACTCCTCTTTCACAGTGGTCTTGTTTCTTGAGTTTTGCTCTTACTGACTGTAAACCACTTCAGGATTTTTTTTCTTCTGCAGTGACTGTTTTGCAGACTGCTAAATAGCACTGCTGCTGTTAAGGACTTTTTCCTCTCTGAATTGTCTGCTTTTCTGTGAAAGAAAATGCACAGACATTTTTTTTCTAAATTATCTTGTTTCTGTCTCTGTTTGCCTTTATCATAGGACACCTTTTTGCTAAGAAACGGCCCTCTTTTTCTGTTTTGCAGTCTTCTTACCAATGCTCTGAACTATTGACCTCATAATTTTTGAAGACCACACTTAGATATATGGATACAAACTTCAGACATCCCTAAAACCCATTTGCAGAACTCCACAATGAAACCTTAACCATGTTGTTCCCCTCTAATGCACTCTGTATAGAAACACAAAACAGACATTAAGCCAAAGCTGAGGACCATTTTTCTATTTTAGAACCCTAGTTTCCAAATAATTACATATCTTGAATCATCTTCATAATATATCAAATGTTTACACCTGATTAAATTCTGTAATAGGTAGGGATGAAGCGTTGTGCAGCAGAATGCATATCACTCAGCATAGGTGTTGCAAACACTGATTTTTCTGAAAATAACAAATATTCTGGAAAATAATTCCCCTGGAGTGTAATATACTTGTCCAACCGCTAAGCTTTAAAGGAAATCCTGCTGCTAAGAAGGATCTCTTGGGGGCACTGGATGGAACTATGCACTTAACTAATCTGTTTCCTGGACTTGGCTTTTAATTTGATTTAGTTCTCAAGGAAAGTGCCAGCACCTTTTTGGGATGTGATGAACCAGGGCTCATTAAGCGTATTCTGAAAGGAAGAAATCTGAAATTTCAAAAGTTTTTCTTTTAGGTTTTTTAAGAAAAAAATGACTTCACAATATGGTCCTGGACTTTGTGCAGAACTGAGTTTGTCAATTCAGCCTCAGGTGGTGAATCATTTTAAATCATTGCGTAGACCACTTTTAGGGCTGAGATGAGGCCAATGTTAAAGTGTAGTGATCCTGTGGAATCCTTTACCACAGATGCCTGTGGAGGCCAAGCTACTGAATATATTCAAGAAGATAGATTTTGCTTGTGTTTGTTTTTCAAAAAGACGTTAAATGGTACAGGGAGGAAGCAAATAGCCTAATCCAGCTCCCACATTGCATTTTTATAGACACGCCCACCTACATACCCCTATTGCTTTCGTTGACTACTTTTATATAATGCTGTTAGAAAGCATCAGCCTCCATCTTTTAAGTTTGTAACAAGCAACTACAGAACAAACATGTTTATGGATTGTGTTTTTGAAATTGCTTGTCAGTTCCCATTCACTGGGCACAGGAGAAGCATGAAGATTTGAGGTTTGATCCCTTTTAGTTCCTCACTTTCTCCATACAGGTAGTGAAAGCTGTGGGGGGGCAGGGTTGGTGGTGGTAGGAGACTGGTCTTGGGTCCTGCTGGTTGTTTATTATTAACAACTGTGAGGGTGGGTTTTGGGGATGGAGACTTGAGTTCAAGAGAAAATCTGAAACCAGTGGCAAAAATGGCATTAGTAATTATTGAAACATTACGCACAGGGTGGTTCGTGTGTGGAATGAACTCCCTGAGGAAGTGGTGAATGTGGGCATAGTTACAGCATCTAAAAGTCATTTAGATAGGTACATGAAAATGGAAAGATTTGGAGGGATATGAGCCAGGAGCAGGCAGATGGGGTCTAGTTTAGTTTGGGATTACATTTGGCATGGACTTGTTGCATTGAAGGATCTGTGCTGTATGACTGTACAAGATTCTAAAAGGACTTGACAGGATAGATGTTGAGAAGATGTTTCTCCTAATGGGGAAATCTTAAACCATGAGACATAGTTACAAAATAAGGGAGTATTCCTTTAAAACTGAGATGCGAAGAAATTTCTTCTCAGGAAGTGGAGTGAATGTCAGGATTCTGTACCCCAGAGAGTTGTGGAGGCTAGGTCACTGAAAATATTTAAGGAGGAAGTAGATATATTTTTTGAAACATCAGGGTGTTGGTGGCTAGGAGGAGCTGACACAAAAATGGAGGTGAGACCTTGGGCAGATCAGTCATGACCTTGTTGAATGACAGAACAGGCTTGAGGGACCGAATGGCCTACTCCTGTTTATGTTCTTGTGTTCAAACCTCTTGGTAACTGTAATGACCCTAAATCCAATATTCTGAAGAGCTGGGAGGAGTACTGAAACTGGACCCCAGTGTGACTTAGCTCTGAAAACAGATTCCTTAATCTGATGACGGTAGTTACATTCATCTCTCGGTTGCACACAAACTGCTGATTTATGCAAATATTTGAGTAAATAGAAACCGTTGCTGAACTCATGTCATGTTTCCTAAATTAAATGGGTTGACCAGTGGTTAAAATCTTTCCATTTGAAGAGTTTGTAGATTACCCCCCCCCGGTGTTGCGTTGATACAGTTTCTGTGGCTTTCATTTTGAATGTTTGTAGCTTTGCTAATATGTGGTTTTGTTTTATTTCAGTACTATGAAATGTCATATGGCCTCAATCTTGAGATGCATAAACAAGTAAGTACAAGAGGAAATGAAAGCCTTTGATGAGGTTAATGAATGGAATAATTGCCTGTCATCTGCAGTTCACACACGAAACCAAGAGTATGTGGGTAGTATGAATATAAATCAGTATTTGGTTTTGCAATTCCTCCCCCAAAGCTTGGCCTGCAAGGCCTAGATGTTCACAGATGGCTGTTTCACATTCATTGTGGAAGAATTGTGTTTTTGTAATGATAGGAAACAGTTTTTCTGGTAATTGTGGAACAGATGGAAGGCAGTGGGGTTAAAGAGGGAAGCAGGGGGCGGTAGAATAGAAAATCAAGTCAGCAAATTGTCGCCAGTGACCCCTTTAACCTAAGGGGAAGGTGGTGAAAGAATCTGTTTTCTAATCGCTGGTATTTTTAAGTGCAGAATGTAATTTTTATTTGCATCATGTCTTCATTTGGTCAGGTGAAGAATTGATATCTGTACTGTCTTTTTTTTGTGTATGCAGAAAAGATTGCTTGTGTTTTCCAGCACTCTCTCTTCTCTGATGAAAGGGAGAGTGGTTTCCTCTCTACTGGCCATCTGCATTCTTGATGCTTAAGTCAAGATGATGAATGTTGACAACTTATTAGGCCCGTTCTTGGTGACCACCACTTGACAGTTATCTACATTCAAGCAGGAATTCTGGGATAATGGTGAGGGGTAGACTCCACGACTCATTTAACATTGATTTGGGAAGGTGATAGCAATATGGAATCCAATCATCCCCTTTTTCTTGCCAAAACCCTTTGCTTTTCCCTGTCTAGTTTATCTAAGATCCTTTCTCTCAGCGCAGTCCAGACCCAAATGGTGGAGATTTTGGTTGGTTTAATTTGCAACCTTGTGCCAATTCTGTAATGAAACATCATCTATTTTGGTAATTGTAACACGTCCAACTGAGCATGTATGTCTGTCCTTTTTGGGTTCAGTCAGCATGCATTTTGGGTTGGCAAATGAACTAGAGTTTTATTTTAACCTTGTAAAATTGTGCAGTTGTAAATACAGATGCTGTTGTTTGTTAACCTTCCTGTTTCCTCCTGTTTTCAAATCTAGTTTGTTTCTTTGTTGTCAAGGAGATATGCTTTGTGCATCATGGGATTGATTTTATGGTCACCTGCTGGGCATGTTTTGATGAGGTCAGTGTGGCTGACCATCATTCTCCACCCTTTCCTGAACTATGCAGAACTTATTAATAGCTCAATTGCTCTCAATACTTTACTGCTCCCTTCAAAACGTTACGGGGAGGGAGGTGGGAGTGTGCAGCTTGTTTTGCTTTCTCCCTATCTTTTTAAAGGAAATGAAGGATAGAGGGATATTGTTTATCCATCAAGAGTAATCCAACCTCCTCCCCAAGAGGTTCAAACCCTCTATTAATACCCCTGACTTGCATGGATCTGCTGGGTCCTTTTTGCCCTGACCCTTATTGCAGTTCCAGCATTGCCCAATCCCTTGCAGTGGCGCTGCTGAGACTCCAAGAGTTGCAGGCCTATTGTATGGGTCAGTAGCCCACTGAGGGGTGGAAGACCCACACTGCCTTTATTAATGTTGCCTTTTGATCAGAAAGTGACCAACTATTTAAATCCTATTTGAGGTGTGAGCAGTATGTGGGCCTGAAGTAGTCTGGCCCATGTCTGTGCCAGAGGAATGTAAAGCCCATTCTACTGCCCAGCTCACTCCCTTTAGAGACCAGGGTCTCACTCCACATTTCAATCATTTCTTCAAATTTCCCTTAACTGATGCAGAAATCATTACATCTTCCTAATCCTCCTAGAAAGTTATTGATTGATTGGTTCAATAACTCACTGTAATGCAGTTTTTCCTCTTCACTCTTTCTTTATCCTTTTGCTTGCTTTCATGTGCTCTCTCTCTCTCTCTCTCTCTCTCTCTCTCTCTCTCTCTCTCTCTCTCTCTCTCTCTCTATCTATCTATCTATCTATCTATCTATCTATCTATCTATCTTTGCATGTGAACTCTCTTTCCCTCTGTCTTGCTCACTGTTCTCGTTCTGTCCTTATGCTCCTCCAGACTCTTTCTCTCTTTGCACTTGCTGTCTCACTCTACTTTTGTGCTATCAGTGTGAACTCCAGGTTGATTGTTGTTACTGACATCTCCAACTGGAGGGACCAAGTGTTCCGTTCCACATGTTGCTGCTCAGCCACATTTAGCTGTTGGCATGATGTCAGCTTTCACATGATCATCTCACTTTGTCAGCACTTTTTTTCCCTTTCTTTCCTTCCTTCCTTCCATTTTTCCCTCTTGCTCCCCTTTCCTTTCCTTCTCTCCTTCCTTCTAAATTGGAAGGTGATGTGTGCCAAATGCTGATCCTGTACCACCTGCAAGATGCAGTGCAGAAATTCGCCAAAGATCCCTTAGACCGGACCTTCCGAACCCATGACCACTTCCATCTGGAGGGGCAAGGGCAGCAGAAACACCACCCCCTTCAAGTTCCCCTTCAAGCCACTCACCAATCTGACTTGGAAATATACTGCCGTTCCTTCACTGTCGCTGGGTCAAAATCCTGGAATTCCCTCCCTCAGGGCATTGTGGGTCAACCCACATCAGGTTGGGTTCAAGACGGCAGTTCACCACCAGCTTCGCAAGGGCAACTAGGGTCGGGCAATAAATGCTGGCTCAGCCAGTGACTCCCACATCCCACAAGTGAATTTAAAAACAAGTTGTAGAAGTTTCCATTCCTGATGTATTTGACATGGACCCCTGGGAGTGGCATTTCCTCCAGTGGATAGCCGTTTGAAACGTCTGGAGTTCGCCTTGCCATTGTGCTGCAATCAACTGCCAATTCCGGTGTTACAGTAACACAGGTTCACCGGTGAAGTACCCAACCACAGCACTTGTGTCTCCGCTTAAGCACTTTTCACAACCTCCAGACAATCCTCAAACCAGCGAAGTACTTATATTTTGGAAGTGCTGTCACTTTTGTAGGAAATGTTGAGCCAATTTGCAGAAACAAGAGCTAATTGAGAGACACTGCTTCTACTCTTTTAAAAGACTCAGTTTAAAAAAAAGTCACAGAGATATAAAATAAGCTACTTTGCAAATGTTTGATGATTAAACATGAAAGTAATGCGGAAAAAACAGATGGAACCATTTTGATAAGTAGCACGTGACAGACTCCATATTTGTATGTCTCTCTCTCTCTCTGTGTGTGTCTCTCTCTGTGTGTGTGTGTCTCTCTCTCTCTCTCTCTCTCTCTCTCTCTCTCTCTCTCTTTCTTCCCCCCCCCTTAAAAAATAAACTTGCCTTTCTTTATTGCCCTCATCGTGTTTCTCAAATATCTTTAAGTGTTTGCATTAAAGTCACTCCTTGATTGTGTATATGTCTTATTCTGGAACTAAATATGACATTTTTGACATTGGGAAAGGATTCTACAAACTGAGCAACTAAAATAATCTATTTTGATTACTCAAGGTCAAAATGTTGGGACATCTCCCTGTCCGAGTTTGGGTACTATTCACACTCACGAGAATAGATACCTGGAGCCTGTGCCTCATCCACAGCACAACACCACCATTAGTACCTCACTGCTGTGCAGTACGATGAGAGAGTACTGGTTTCGATTAGGTCTTTTAGTCAAGTTTTGATTTTGTGATTTAGTGACGTGCAAATAAGAATGCAGTTTTTTTTTAAAGACGGGTGGCGCTATGCCTGAGATGCCTTCAATGACTCATGCCAGCCCACCTAGGGCCCACTAATCGCATTTTCTTTCATCTGAATAAAACAGATGCGACATGTGTTGTCAGTGACCCTACTGTGCCAATTGCCTTGGGTGTTTGGTGTAATATTTTGCATATGCGGTTCAGACTTGCTGGAGCATTTCAAATCAAATTGCATGCAGGCATGAAAGGTTTCAAGTGAAGATAACCTTGCAGGTTGTTTGGATGCAGGAGCTGCAGTGTCTATATTACAAAGAGAAAACTGTTCCCTTTAAATTACTGCATCCTTAGACATTTTTCAAGAGAGGTCTTTGGTTTTTTTTGAATAGAGTTAAAGTCCAATCTAGGGTGTAGGTTTGCTCGCTGAGCTGTAGGTTTGATATCCAGACGTTTCATTACCTGGCTAGGTAACATCATCAGTGGCGACCTCCAAGTGAAGCGAAGCTGTTGTCTCCTGCTTTCTATTTATATGTTTGTCCTGGATGGGGTTCCTGGGGTTTGTGGTGATGTCATTTCCTGTTCGTTTTCTGAGGGCTAGATAGATGGTATCTAGATCTCTACCTGAGCTACAAACTTTCACAAACGTTGCAAAAATCAAAGTCCAATGTTTTATTTCTTTACTTGATACTCAACTGTACAGAACTGAACTGCTTTTATGATCATGTATCTCGAGATTTTTTGATGAATTAAGTATATTGTTGAAATTAAAAACAAATTTTCAAGTTGCCACTATCTTCCATATTTTGTTGATAAATCCATACCATCCAGTTTTTAAATGATCTGTTGTCATGAACTTGCGAATGAAGCTGCACAGAAAGCCTGGTTCATTATGACCTGAGGATCACTAATTTTCCATCACTGACCTGGTCTGAGCAGACTTTGGCTGCTCTGAGCCAATGTTGATGGACCTTGCAGAAACATGTGTTTGAGAGGGGAAAATCCATTCCACTTGCAATTTATTTGTGACCTTCACTTGTAAACAGGTGTGCAAATGCCAGTGGAAACAGAATTATATTTGGCCTTGATTTAAGTGGGCTGCTCAGTTCATATTTAGGCCTGTGGCTCAATTACTGCTGTATTAGAACATGCAGTAGAATAGGAGGTGGAGGACCGCAACAACTACTTCAGCCATCCAATTCTCTACCTTAATTCCATTTCCTGTATTACCTTCATATTCCTTAATTGTTTTGATCCCAAAAATTCATCAACTCCTGTCTTGAAAATGTTTGATGACTGAGTATCTATAGCTGTCTGGGAACAGAATTTTATCCAAATGTTTTGAGTGAAGGAGCTCTTTCCCAATATGGTCCTAAATGGCCAACTCCTTCTACAATTGTGTGTCCCACATTCTCCAGCAAAGGGAAGCATTTTCTCTCTATCCACCTTATCAGACCTCTTAAGAATTTTATATTTTCCAGTTTCTGCATGCTGGGAAAATTAGGCCTACTTGACATCATCTCTGTCCCGAGAATAATCTTATTGTGTCTGTGGAACCATTTTTATAGTTCAAAATGTACTTTGCTTTCACAAGGGCTGAATGCAATTGCTAATTATTGGCATTGTTTTCTTGGAAACATTATTCTCAAATAAGTTTTAGAAGTTTACAATGCATTGATGAGCAGGGAGCAGTGGGTGTGAATAACACTTGTTTACTATGTGTCAATATTGCTCAGTTGGCAGCCCTCTCGCCTGAGTCCAACTTTTGGGGGGTTCAGTCTCTGCCCCAGAGTTCTGGTGATAAAATTTAGGTTGACCATTCTGCCAAGCAACATTCCCAGTAATTTTCTTTTAGGTTGTGAGGACCTTTTTGAGGTCTATGCATGCAGATCTGTTGGTGGCTATGAAGCTTAGTGGATTGGGTATGCCAATCTACTCCTCGATCAGTATTATGTACATTGTGGTGTAGTGTTCATCAGAGCCATCTGAGATGCCTTAGGTACACTCATTGCCACAGTCCTCCTCATTGGTATTCCTAATACCAAGGAGAAAGTAAGGACTGCAGCTGCTGGAAAAGCACAGCAGGTGACACAGCATCTGAGGAGCAGGAGAGTCAATATTTTGACAAAAGCCCTTCATCAGGAATATGGAGGAGGATGGGGGGATGGGAGATAAATAGGGGGGAAAGATTCTGTTCCACAGAAAATTAGTCCTGTCCCGATCAGCATAATAGGTTTATTAAATAGTATTTAAAAAGCTTGTTATATAACATTTGATTTTTTTTTAATATGAATAGAATCCCTACAGTGTGGAAACAAGCCATTAGGCCTGACAAGTCTACACTGACCCTCCAAAGAGTAACGCACCCAGACCATTCACTTTACATTTACCCCGTCTAATGCACCTAACTCACACATCCCTGAACACTGTGGGTAATTTAGCATGGCCAAATCACACTAACCTGCACATCTTTGGATTGTGGGAAGAAACCATATTCTTTGTTAAGGCACGAGCCTTGGCTTGAGAGTAAGTACACAGTACTGTTAGCTTCATGGGCTTCAAACTAAAATTGCCGTCACAACTTCTGATATCTGACACTCACCGACGCACACTGCACCCAGGAGGTTATACAAAATCTTCAGTGCAGTGTTCCTGGAGTGCTGCACTGTCAGGAGCTGATGTCTTTCTGTGAGATGCTAAACAGAGGCTTGTTCTGCCTTTTCATTTAAATGGACAAGAACCCATGGCACTATTCCATTGAGAGAGGAGACGCTCCTCCCTCTTCCAACTAATGTTTATTTCACAAATAACATTACAAAAAATTATCTGGTCACTATCACATTGCTTGCTATGCGCTAAATTGGTGGTTCTGATGTTACTTTTGATTTGCAGTGACTATTGTACCTAATTGATCACAAAGTGTTTTGGGATGTTCTGAGGTTGTGAACGCAAGTTTAAAAAAAACTTTTCTGATTTCTGCCCAGTTTCTGTGTGGAAACATTGTCAATAAAGAAAGGTAGAATTTATTTCCAGTTGCCTCTGGCCAGCAAGTCTGAAAACTCCAGTTTTGGTGACTGAGGGCTTGTACCTGTGTGCTGTTTTGCAAATCTAGTGACACTGGCAGTTGGCTCTCTCGCTCAGTGGTCTATCTATTGAAATTTTGTGCAGGTGAACCAGCTATTTTGTGTGACAACTTAATTATTCATTGTGTTTTGATAATACATATTAAAATATTTGTAAACTTTTTAATGGTGATTATTATGAAAATTTGGGTCATATTAATACTCCCCACTGTATCATTGAAATTGCACCGTGTGATTTGTGTGCTATCTTTAAAGTTCCTCAAATGATCATTTTTAGTGAGCTATCAGACCCTCAAATGAAGCATGAAGCTAGCATGAGCTCTTAACTGCATGACCTTAATAATTGGAGCTTTATTCAACTCGGTTCCTGCTTTTGATACTTGCATGCATTTCCCATTGCATTTTAAGTGCTTCCAGCCTCTGTTTTTTTTATGCAGCAACATGAGAATCGCTAGAATATCTAGTTATTCTTCCACATGCTGGTAGCAGCATGATGCATTGGCAATGAAGTTGCTGATTAATCACTGCAGATCAATCTGCATCAATTAGCCGACAACAACCCAGCCCCCAGCCCCACCTCCCCCCAATGCAGGAAGATTTTGAGAACCATGGATGCAAAATGGTTCAGGCGCCATCTTCAGTTGGTTCAAGGAACCTCCAATGCCTAGTCCGGAAGCTGACATCTCCCAGAAGTGGTAGATGTTTACTAACCTCAATAGTTTTAAAAAGTTCTGAAGCAAACAAGCATTAAAAGGGAATGAGCAGCACTGTTATCCACCCACTTCAACTTCCACCCTGGACCGAATCAGCATAAGGATCCAGGATTGAATGCAAGAAGAATGAAATGTGGTCATCTTGTTTCAAAGATGAATTCCTGTGAAAGAAAGGTGAGGCAGAATGCACTGGCACTGCATGCGGATTATGGTGCCCCAGCGGTGCATGTGCAGACAAATTCTGGAATAGTGACTTGGACTGGATGCTGTCACCTGGACGTGCTCAGTGGTTAGCACTAGTGCCTTACAGTGCCAGGGATCTTGGTTCGATTCCTGCCTCAGGCAACTGTCTGTGTGGCATTTGCACTTTCTCCCTGTGTCTGTGTGGGCTTTCTCTAGTTTCCTCCCACAGTTCAAAGATGTGCAGGTCAGGTGAATTTTAGATTAGATTACATTACAGTGTGGAAACAGGCCCTTCGGCCCAACAAGTCCACACCGATCCGCCGAAGCGCAACCCACCCATTCCCCTACATTTACCCCTTACCTAACACTGCGGACAATTTAGCATGGCCAATTCACCTGGCCTGCACATCTTTGGATTGTGGGAGGAAACCGGAACACCCGGAGGAAACCCACGCAGACACTGGGAGAACGTGCAAACTCCACACAGTCAGTCGTCTGAGGCGGGAATTGAACCCGGGTCTCTGGCGCTGTGAGGCAGCAGTGCTAACCACTGTGCTGCCCACTTTGCCACCGTGCCACCCACAATGCCACCGTGCCGCCCACACCGGTGAATTGGTCATGTTAAACTGCTCATTGTGTAAGGGGCATTAGTCAGGGGTAAATATAGGGTCTGGGTGGGTTACTCTTTAGAGGGTCCGTGTGGATTTGTTGGGCTGAAGGGCCGGTTTCCATACTGTAGGAATCTAATCTAAAACCTGCGTGGGTGCCAGCAGCCATTTTGGCATTTGGTATAATTACTTTGGATCTCTTCCTTACAAGCATCCTATGCTCGAAGCAAGCCATGTCCCAAATTATAGTCTACTGTTTCCTGAATTATTATCAAATTTAATTTCAGGAGATGAGTGTTTCAAAGCCCTTTTCTTTGCTTTTGGCATTTTTCAGGGCTAGCCCACTTTACTGGTTTTTTGCTCACTTTCTTAAAATTATAGGCCGAGATTTTAAAAGGAGAGTGCGAACAGTGGATTTTAAAGTGGGTGAAGACCCAGATAGGGCCTTGTTTAAATTAAAAATTCCTTGAGGCCTGGGAATGAAAGTTTGACGTCTGATTTTAAGCTTATCATCAGGTTTTATTCACACAGGCCGCTGGCTACCAGTGGAAGGAGAGGCTTGGAGGCAGTAGTATATTGTGGTGAATGGTTTTAACATAGCAGGGAGGTCAGGAATTAGGGCGCTGAAAAGCCCCTCAGAGAATGCACACTTATTCCTCTGAAGGAGTTCCAAATGAAGCAAGTGTTGAACCTCGCCTTTTGTTGGGAAACATTGTATGGGAACCAGCTGATCTGAAGCTAATATTATGTTAGCGTTTGAGAGGACTTGCCTGTAAGATGTGAGATAATCTTTGAGAAAATTATGTATTTTTAAATGGAGGGTATTGGGACTGTACCACTGGAGTTGATAATTGAAACTGAGATCATAAGTACTTTTTAGGAATCGATTTACATGGGTGCTGGAAGGGATGAGGGAGCCACACTTGTCCATCACTTCAAGATTAACACTGGCATGAGGGAGAAGTTCTAACATGGTCTGGGATGAACTGTCTATTTTTTCGTGTTCCAATTCGATTGATCAAATGAAATAGTGAAAGATCTTCCTTGTGGGAGAATGTCTATTTAAGGTAACTTTGGAAGATCTGATTTAGCCTGTTAATAGCTTGAGTTCTCTGGATATAAAGGTCCAGTCTGTGATAGTGCAAGGAGGAATCTTGTATCTGCTCCAAAAGGAACAGGCATCGAACCTGCTGCTGTTGGTCAGTACAGATCAGATTGGTACCATCTATCGGTTGAGCCATCCGGCCTCTAAGGGGTCAGAGTTGCTGTGCAAACACACATTTTTACATGTGTTATGGTCTGGAGCTATGATGGGGATAATAGAGCCTCCAGTTTCTTGCCATCACATGGCTAAGCAAGAATTTCTGTATTGACGTACATTAGAAGGATTTAAAAGTCAATGCTGAACCTGTTTGCCTTGTTCTGAATGTCCTTGGTCTTCCAACCTGAGAGTGGGACTTTGAACCTGGGGCTTTGAGGCAGGGACACTATGCACTACACAACATGAATGAGGAACAAATGTAGGCCATTCGGTCCTTCAGGCCTGCTCTGCTGTTCAGTAAGATCGTGGCTAATCTGAGTTTAATCTCCACTCTGCACCTGCATATCACTGACAAATCTTTCACTCCTGACTTATAGCTACCATTCTGTTACTGTTCAGTACAAATGACTCTAAATCCAAATTTTTTAAATTGGCCAGAAAGCAGCATTTTTCTAAGCAAATATTTGATGTATATTCTGTCCTCTCTGCCTCTAAAAGTTATAACATTAAATTTGTGCCTTGAACCTTTGCATTTTCCCATGCTTTCCTTGTCTGACAGAAGGAAGGTTTCGATTATATGGACAGTTTCGCAAAACCCCTGTAACCTCTTGTTTTCATATCTCATAGGCTTAAAACCAGGGCCATCTTGGAGGTAACAGAAGCATTTGCAGATTGTGGTTTTCATTTGAAGCTATTGGTTGTCCTTACTACTTTCCATCTTAACATTCGATGAGTTGGAACTGAGCTCTCTGGGTAGGCTTTCCTCAAGATTATTCCCTGGTCTGTATTGGGTTAGGGTATCCCTGCTAACTGTCTATCGAGGTGACATATTGCTTGGCCCATCTGAAGGGATATATCTACATCCCCGAAGAACCACTCGCTCCTTTCTTTGTCAGCCATCACCCTCCACTCCATAAGGACAAATTATGTGATGGCTTCCAATTGGCCAGGAATAGGTTGTTGTTCAGAGCAGTTCAAGGGTTAACAGTCGCACTATATGACTCATAAATGATAGATGGAGACAGTGATTCCATTCATTCAACACAGTGCACTGACTGAATTGTCATGCGCTTTAACAAAACCACAAAGAAAACATTCTGCCTACAATCTTGGCAGCTCTTTTGTTTTTCTCTTCACAACCTTTTCCCCACCTGTCCTATATGCTTGCCTTTGCCAAAGAGTCACGTAAGATGGCAGAGGGATCTTAATAGGGATCTTAATAATATTTGGGGAGAGTGGTCATGCAGGAAAAGACAAATGTACTCCTGTACAGTCTACCTTTTCCAAGACTGCTTTTGGATATCTTTTGGCAACAGGTTCCCAGGCTATGTGAATCCAACATTTAACTATTCACATTTAAAAGGCAACTGGATGAATGTATGAAAAGGAAGGGTTTAGAGGGATATGGGCCACGTGCTGGCAAATGGGACTAGATTACATTAGGATATTTGGTCGGCATGGACGAGTTAGACTGAAGGGTCTGTATCCATGCTGTACATCTCTATGGCATTAACGTTAAAGTCGTAACATCTGAAAATGCACCCTATATTTGAAAAGCTCTTTGAGAGAGAGAGAAAACCAGCACGATGGCCAAATGGTCATCAATGGATAGAATGGGCAGGGGAAAAGCTGTTCTCATTGTTAGAAGAATTGACTACAAGAGAACACAAACCTGAGATAAATGGCAAAAGAAGCAATAGACACATCATCTTCTTGTAGGGAAGGGTCCAGACCTGGAAAGCGTTGTCTGGGAGTACAGTGGATGCATGTTCAATGGAGGCATTCAAGAGGAGAATGGGATGATTATTTGAAAAAAAATGTACAGGGCTACAAGGAAAAGGTGGGGGAGTGGCATTGGAGGAATTGCTCTTTTAGAAGTGATGGGCTGAATGGCCTCATTCTGTACAATAACTGTTCTGAGATTCTGTGAGATGATATGTTTTCAAAATGTCCCAAAGAACTCTGCAGCCAATGAAGTACTTTTGAAGTATGACCTTTTGCTTTTGATGTTGGTAACCCAGCAGCCAATTTGTCTGCTGCAAATCCCACAAACAACAATGTGATCAAATCATCCACTCCAACTACATCAGTGATTGATCAAATAGTCAAGATTGATCAATTCACCAGCGATGAATCGAACAAAGATGAAATACTTCGGAAGCTGAAACAAACACAGAAAATACTCGAGAAACTCAGCAGGTTTGGCAACATCTGTGGAGAGAACGACTCTTTTTTCCAGAACTGCAGAAACATTAGTCCGTTTCTGCCTCCATTGAAGTTGCTGGACCTGTTGAGTTTCTCCAGCAATGTTTGGGTTTGTACCAGGGATAATTCCCGAGCCTTTTACAAAAAAAGATCCATGGGATCTTTTATCTCAATGTGAAATGGCATATAGTTCTCAGGCTTAGAATCACCTCCAAAGGATGACATTGTTGACGATCCTAATTTAGTGCTGGATTCTGGGTGTTTCCATGGCTTTAGGGTGGTGGTGGTGTTCCTGTACGGTTGGTTTATGATACAGTGATGCCAGCAGAACGGGTTCAATTCCCGCATCTGCTGAGATCAACACAAAGATGCCCCCAGTGGCTTGGTGGTTAGCACCACTACCTCACAACAGCAGGGACCAGAGTTCGACTCCACCCTAGGGCAACTGTCTGTGTGGAGCTTACACATTCTCCCCGTGTCTGCGTGGGTTTCCTCTGGGTGTTCCAGTTTCCTCCCACAGTAAAAACGATGTGCAGGTCAGGTGGATTGGCTTCCTCCCACAGTAAAAAGATTATGTGGATTGGCCGTGCTAAATTGCCCATAGTGTCCAGAGATGTGTAGGATAGGTAGAGTAGCCATGGGAAATGCAGGATCACAGGGGTAGGGGGGTATGTTTGGGTGGAGAGTTGCTGTGGACTCAGTGGCCTGCTTCCACACTCTAGGGATTCTATGATTCTCAACCTCATCTCTCACCTGAGGCAAGATGACCATCTGATTAAGCTCCCCATTAATTATCTCTCTGAGGAGCGAGCTGCCGTATGGTCCTATGGGACCATGGTGACTTTACTTTTACCATAGATTATGGATTCAGTTTCAGGAGTGACTCTTGATTCTGCGATGTTCTGAATGAGAGGGTAATATATGAGCACCAGCATGACTTTGTTGAAAGATTGCACTGCGTGGAGTATATGCTATTTGAAAATACAACTGAACTTTTATTGCGGCAATCAATTTTTAAATTAAAACAAAATTGCTTGTCTTGAACACAAGGGAAGCCTGTGTGCAATTAAAACTGTGGTTTGGAAAGAGGGAGTGATGCAGGCAGGAGTAACCTCAATGCAACAGCTTCCTCATTTTAACTTTCTGCACAGCTCACTGAGCTAAATTTCAAAATTAATGGTGTGTGCTTACGTAACCTGCTGTGCATGATGAGGCAATGAAATCTGCAATTTTTCCTCACAACATTACTGGAAAGATTAAGCTTACATTTTGCACTTTTGAATTGTTAATAAGCTTTCCTCATTTCAGGATATTTGAGCTCCATTGTTTTAGAATGTGACACCCAGGCATTAGAGTTGGTTTGGACTTCCATGTGATGTCTGTACATGGATTCATGGGAGGGTTTATTTTAGCAGAGTAACCTTTTAATTCTTGCGTGTAAAAGCTGGCATTGTATTGACCTCTTCACTTGCAGGTAAATATAGGCGTCATAGAGTCAAACAACACAGAATGGACCCTTGCCGAATATAATCCCAAATTAAACTAGTCCCGCATGCCCTACTCCTGGCCCATATCCCTCCAAACCTTTCCCGTTCACATACTTGTCCAAATGTCTTTTAAACTTTGTAACTGTGCCCGCATTCACCACTTCCTCATGAAGTTCATTCCACAAACGTTACCACCCTCTTGTGTAAAAACAAAAATTGCCCCTCATCTTGACTGACAAATTCCCCAGAACAGTACAGACTCTGAAAAGCGAGTGTCTGGACTGAAGTGTTTTTCCTTTTCTTTTAAGAGGCAAGGTTTTTCAAATCAGTCAAAGTTACATCTACACTGCTTTGAATCAGTTATTGGTTTTTTTTTTCACCTCCCGCTAAGGTTTTTAATTAATATGCTCATTAATGGGGAGGACCACCAGGTCAACTGTGGCCCAATGCAGCAGGTGGTAAAGTTGCTATACTTGAGGACAACAGAGGGATTGTTGCAAGTGGCCATTTGGCTCATCATGTCTGTACTGGCTCTCCAAATGAGCAATTTCCTGCTTCTTTCTGGTAACCCTGCATTCTCTTCCTTTTCTCAGATAACTATCTGATTCGGAGTGCTTCAGCTGAACCTTGCCTACACCCCCATACGGTGTATGCCATCAGTGTATACCTTTAACCAGCAGTTGTGTGACAAGGCTTTGGTTTTCCATGATTGCTCTTGCCAATATCTTTAAATTTGTGCATCCTTTTCAATTAGTGAAGACGTATGTTTCTCCCTATCTGACTCATCCAGACTGGTGCCCAGTATGAGATGCCACACTCCTGGGGCTGCTGAGCTGAGGGAGTGACGCATTGTCAGATGTGCTTTTACTATTGGATGAGGTGTTAAACACCTCTCTGGGTATAAAGGATTCCAAAGCACTGTTTGAAGATGAGCAAGGTGGAATGGGGACTGGGGTGGTGTAGGTCGATTTTTGTGTGTTGAACAGTACTTATTCCTCTACATTAATCAAAGTCTGATCATCATTAAACTGACCTGTGTGATCCTGCGCAATATGCTTGGTCAGCTTATCCCTTGGGATCATGGATGACTTGCGACCATTTTGGTTTGTGGAATTCTGAAATGACTAAGTCTAATGCAGGATCTGCAGACCCATGTGGAGCAGCCAGTGCTTAAAGGGTTGTGGATGGGTTGCTTAGAAGTTCTGAGCTTCCTGTTGTGTCTTGACTTCACCTCTGTGTGCTCCAGACAAAGTCTTTCAGTGTGATCTCTGCCTTTCTGAATGAACCTTTTTCCATTTTGGTCATCAGATTCCGTTGTCACACTTCCTTCCTCATACACTAAAGACTCTTGTGGTGCAGTGATCATGTCCCTACCTCTAGGTCAGAAGCTCTGGCTTCAAGACCAACCTGCCCCATAGCCAATCTGAACAGGTAGTTTGAAAATGACTACTGTGACTGCATTTAATTGGCTGTAATCCATTTTGTAAAATGTGCTATACAGACTGGTGGCACAATGGTTAGCACTGCTGCCTTACAGTACCAGGGATCAGGGTTCAATTCCACCCTCGGGCGACTGGCTGTGTGGAATTTGCACGTTCTCCCTGTGTCTGCATGGGTTTCCCGAGAGTGCTGTGGTTTCCTCCCACAGTCCAAAGATGTGCAGGGTAGGTGGATCGTGCAATGTAGCAAGGCCATAGTGTCCAGTGATGTGGCAGGTGAGGTGGATTAGCCATGGCAAATGCAGGGTGATATGGATAGGTTAGGGATTGGGTCTGGGTGGGATGCTCTTTGGAGGGTCGGTGTGGGCTAGATGGGCTGAATGGCCTGCTTTCCACTCTGTGGGGTTCTGAGTAAATTGTTTTTTTCCTGACTGTTTGTTTCATATGTTTTATTGGCCTGTAGTTTGTCCACTTTGTTTTTTCCCTGCTGACTTGCTGGATTTCCATGTTTTCGGTACCTTTATTTTTCATAGTCCAGTGTTTCCACAAAATAAAACCCATTGCCTCTTTCTTGTGTTTTGTGCCAGTTTTCCTAGCTCCTGAATGGTCTCCAGGCACTGAGATTGTACACCAACCTTTTTTGCTGGAACTCTGAGAAATTGATCTTTCCCACCTTTTTCCAACCAAGCTTCTCATTACAGTGTCCCTTCAATTGACAGTAGCAATTGATCGTGCTGCTCCTCAGTAAAGCTACAGTCCTATTGATATTCTCCACATGATCTGTATTGGAAATTCACTTAAGAATGGATATTTAGAGCTGGCAACACCTAATACTGTAAATTGGCGGCTGTTCAGTTGTAAAGAATGCTGCAGCTGTCCAATTATGTGAATAATGGTATCTTTTGGGAATCTTGAAAGCTCTTTAGATTCATTTTTGTGCAGCCATAAAACATTGAAAGGGGGAGTGGATGCCACTGAGTTTTTCTGTGTGATATTATGAGATGATGGGTTTTTTTTGGCATATCAAAAGAATCCTATCATTTAATATGAACATTCCAGAGCTTATGCACATGTTTTAGAGCAGCCATTTTTTCCATTCCCTGTTGTTTATCTTGTCATCCTGCACAGTACAAGGTAAGTGTTGGATGTAAAAGCTGCAGGGAACAGCAAGCTTAAGAAACACCATGTTGAAAGGTAGTGCAGGAGAGTGAACATTCAGAGCTGGACAAAAGGTCACTTCAGAAAACTCTATCTGTTTATTTGTCAAGCCGACAAAGAAATAAGTGTATGTTGCCATGTTTGGGGCCAATTTGGCTCCATTTGTTTGGTTTACTTGTTTGCTGGGCCAAGATCAAGTCCACTGTGAGTGTGCTGTGATGTACTCCTAACTTCTGATTCAGCGAGTACAGTGTGCCTCTTTTTTTTTTGTTGTAAATTGTCGATCTGCATTTAATTTTCTTGTGGAGCATTTTACAGACAATAACCTGTGCTTTTTACTTCCAACAATAATACTGCTCTTCAAAGGAATGTCCATTCCTGAGGGACATGGAGTGGGTAAATAGACAGGATCTTTTCCCTGGCGTACGGGAGTAAAACTAGAGGATGTAAGGTGAGAGGGGGGAAAGAATTAAAAGGGACCTAAGGGGCAACTTTTTCATGTAGAGGGTGGCGCGTGTATGGAAATGAGCTGCCAGAGGAAGTGGTGGAGGCTGGTACAATTACAACATTTAAAAGGCATCTGGATGGGGACATGAATAGGAAGGGTTTAGAGGGATATGGGCCATATGCTGGCAAATGGGACTCTATTTAGTTAGGGTAGCTGGTTGGCATGGACTGAAGGGTTTGTTTCTGTGCTGTATATCTCTATGACAAGTATTTTCTTATATACTTGGACTGTGAACTAAAAAATGAGAAAAGAGTATTGCTTTTTTTTTTAAAAGAAAAGCAAAACTGTGGAAGATGTTGCAGTTTTAAAAATGTGTTACTAGAACTCCTAGAACTTATAATCTACAGTCTACTATTTGGGAGTTCTGGGGTGGGGAGGGAAGAGGGGAAAGAGACTGCTTGATGCATCAGCACTGTGTTCAGGGTAGTTTTGCCCAGAGATGGACCTTTTTTGTTTTTCAATTGGCCAGTTGTTGTGGGCTGTGGCCGGCATGTGAGCAGTAGAGCAGAAACATCTAAACTGCAAAGAAAAAGCACCTTTAATCTCTCACTCTGCTCAAACCTCCCCAAGCCCACCACCCGTCCCACAATGTGAAATGTGGACAGAAAGTCTGCTAGTGGGATGAAAATGAGGAAGAAATGGTTTCCGAGGATGCTGCAAGGGACAAATTCCTAACTGGGAAGTGAAAGACCAGCATTGGTGGGCAATCAACCTTTTATCTTATCAGCAAGCAAGAGGAAGGAACCGAAAGAAGACAGCTCCTCATCATGGTCTTGATTAGTGCTAGCAACCTGTTTCTCACTACTTCTTTTTTCCCTTTTTATTTCCCAACGTTAATACAGGTCGTTCCGCTATAACACTCATTTCCTCAGCATAAATTCACTGTAACACAATTGATGAACTAGGGATACTATTTGTAAAGTGCGAACTTTTAAGGTAAGTATTGGCTGTAACGCGATTACGTCGCTAACACTTTAAGCACTGTTTCAAAAGCGCAATTTTTCTATAACATGGTGTTGCACAAAAACGCAACCATTGTGTTATAGACTTATACACTTAATGGTAAGGTCCTAGGGAGTGTTGCTGAACAAAGAGACCTTGGAGTGCAGGTTCATAGCTCCTTGAAAGTGGAGTCGCAGGTAGATAGGATAGTGAAGAAGGTGTTTGGTATGCTTTCCTTTATTGGTCAGAGTATTGAGTGACAGGAGTTGGGAGGTCATGTTGCAGCCTAACATTGGTTAGGCAACTGTTGGAATATTACATGCAATTCTGGTCTCCTTCCTGTCGGAAAGATGTCGTGAAACTTGAAAGGATTCAGAAAAAATTTACAAGGATGTTGCCAGGGTTGGAGGATTTGAGCTATAGGGAGAGGTTGAATAGGCTAGGGCTG
>NC_057740.1:31053527-31113067 GCF_004010195.1 Chiloscyllium plagiosum
GCTGAGGGGTGACCTTATAGAGGTTTATAAAATCATGAGGGGCATGGATAGGATAAATAGACAAAGTCTTTTCCCTGGGGTTGGGGAGTCCAGAATGAGAGGGCATAGATTTAGGGCGAGAGGAGAAAGATATAAAAGAAACCTAAAGGGCAACTTTTTCACGCAGAGGGTGGTACTAATATGGAATGAGCTGCCAGAGGAAGTGGTGGAGGCTATATGAATAGAAAGGATTTGGAGGGTTAAGGGCTGGGTGCTGGCAGGTGGGACTAGATTGGGTTGGGATATCAGGTCAGCATGGACGAGTTGGACTGAAGGGTCTGTTTCCATGCTGTACATTTCTATGACTCTAAGAACTCACTGTGTTCTTGTCTTGTTTCAGATATGTGTTGCATGTGTATGGGAGTTTTAAAAGAAGGGGTAGAGTTAAAGTTATTAATAAGCTTGTAATTTGGTGCATTTTTTGCCCAGTTTGATTAACAAGAAAATAATTATTTATTGTAATAAGAAAGCTAGTATGCTTCTACTTTTGACTTGAATAAGATTTGGTAAAATCGGGCGGTTTGATGATTTAATCAAATTGTGACAACTTTGGGAAGAGTGGAGCTTTCATTCCAGTGCATTACCGAGGGAGTCATGACAGTGGTCCCATGGGCTCTGAGTAGGAAGTTGTCCCTGGAATAATGTAAGGTATCGATGAGGGTAAATGATGTCATCATCACTTATGCCCTGGCATGAGAGAAAGCTGGTGAGCCATTGTCGGAAATGAGCAATTTCAATGAGCAAAAGTCATTTGATCAAGGATTTAATCATGAGACCAAATGAATGATGAAAGCCACTGTGCACTGGATTTCACTTTTAGCAGTAATTAGGGGTCTCTGGTGTTATGCAATGCACAGTCTGTGAATTGTACCTTCACCCCTGAAGCTCTTGCTTTGCTGTTTTTATTCCCCTGTTGTATTTGCCTTTTTTTGTAATTGTTAGAAGCACTGAGATGCAGCTTGATGTTCACAGTCTGAATAGTCAGTTGACATCAATTTCTATTAGTTGCTAATCCCCATACATTTCACATTTTGTACTCTTTATTTGTACTGTGCTCCGTGTAACAGGTGGTGTGAAATGTGGAAAGCTATTTCTTTTTAGCAATCCTACAATTCAATTGGAATTTGAGGCTCATTTTTATGCACTGCCCTTTCAATTCAGATTATTTTGGTGTTGATGCCAAAAGGTACTGGATAGGTGTCTTCCTTACTGAGGTGAAAAAGTCAGTTGAGATTACTGATATTTAGTACCGTTTGGACTAGCCGTGACATTAAACACTCTGCATCCAAACCCTTTAACTTCTGCCAGCTCAAGAATTTCTATTGCACTGTGGGAAGACTGTAGAAAAAAAGTCAGAAAAAACTGAAAATATCGGACCTAATTGGATCTGAAAGAGAAAAGACAAGTTCATATTTGAAGAAGTAGTTTGGGAACATTTTTATTTTAAAAAAAAACGCATCCAGGCAAACTAAAAGGCCAACAGGAATGTACAAGCTTAGAACTTGTCTCTTTCCAATAAGAGGCAGGAAGTAGGTGTAATAATCTGGAAAAAGTGCCTTGTTTGTTGGAAAAGATGGCAACAAGCCATTCAAAGTAAACCTAATTTCTTCCTTAAAGTGAGGAAAGAAAAATTCACGTTTGATTGGCATTCGTTGACATTTATTTTTTGCTACTCTACCTCTCCACAAAACCCCCTTCAATGGTGGTAAATGTGAATGCTGTGCACGGTCAGGACTAGGCCTGACTGACTTATCGACAGTTGAATAACCCAGCAACATTCACTTTATGTGCAAAGAATCCCCACTTGAGTGACTCACAAGAAGACAGCTGGTGTACATGAAGACAAACCTCAAGCATTGGAGGTTGTGGGAAAGGGAAAGTTCCTGATTCAAAGGGAGAAGCCCATGACTACCTATTTGCATAATTGGCCTAACAGCGTAATGGCAGACCAAAGCTAAGAACTCTTGCTACCTTGGATACTGATATAACTCCAGAGCCTGGTATCTGTCACCCTTTATTTACATGTGGAGAATCCTTGACCCTCATCTAGTTCCCTCTGAGCCAGCTCTCTTGAGTGAACAGGATGTCTGACACTCATTTTTATTTTAAAAAAATTTTTATTAACCAGTACAAATTACAAACAAACAGACAACGTGAACAGCCATATACAAGAACCAGCAATTTACAGGGGAATGGGGCAGCAAAACCAGTCCCCAAATCCCACTGTACAACCAGGTCGCAGGGAAATGCAGTAACCTCGAATCCCAGCTTATCATATTAAACACTGGATGCAATCACGTACACACAGTTTGATAAACCGAATAATGAAACAGTGCAACACGTGGTTTTTTTTCTTTATTTTCCCCCACACTACCGCCTAACCGTGGTAGTGTTTATTTTTCCTTAAACTGAACTAGTCCTGTCTGCCTGTGTGTCTCTCTAAACATTTCCTATCCATGTACCTGTCGAAATGTTTTTTAAATATTGTAATTGTAGTCTGCTCTACCACTTCCTCTGGCAGGTCATTCCATGCACACATTACCTTCTATGAAAATGTCGCCCCTCAGGTCCCTTTTAAATCTTTCCCCTCTCACCTTTAAACCTATGCTCTCTAGTTTTGGACTCCTCACCCTGGGGAAAAGACCTTAGCTATGCACCTTATCTATGCCCCTCATGATTTTATGAACAGAACATACTGACTTCACCTTCACCTCCAGGTTCCTTTCCTCCTCATGCATCGTTCTGACTTGGCCGTTTGTCACTGATCACAAAACCATCTTAGAATTTCCTACCTGAACGCATTCTGGAAGGGCGTTATTACATGATCCCTCCAGTCTTTCAAGGACTGAATCCACAACACTTACTATGGTCCACACCTCAGACTGCAGAGACACAGAACCCCTGACCCTGACCACCCTGTGTGAAGGATCAGTGAGAAGAGGGTGGCATTTAACCTGGTGGAGCAGCAAAGGTCATTGATCTTCCAGCACTGCTGGGCATGCCTCTACACTGACCCAGTGTTCAGCACTGATCAGGCTGGCAAGGTTAGGTGTTGTTGTGCCTTCCTCTGGCAGTGCTGGGGAAGAGAATATCCTCCCTCTGTTCTGCCCCATCCACCAGAACCTCAAGGTCGCTGTCCGTGAAGTGCTGATTTCTTTATGTTTGATTCCGTGCCAAATGTGTGAATGTGGGCAGTCAGGGACTGACCGCGCTTGTCCGGATGCATGATGGCCTTTAAGTATGGTGCCTGTGCAAGGGATCCCAAGATATCTCCGCAGTGATGGGTATTTCTGCCTACAGCGAGAAGTGGGCTAGCGTCAGACAAGAGGAGCACATTACCCAGTTAATGAGGCAAGTTTGGAATGAACCAAGAACAGTACAGCATAGGAACATGCCCTTTAGCCCACCAGACTGTCATGTGATGCCTTTCTAAACTAAAACCATTTTGCTTCTACACTGTCAGTATTCATTTGTTCCCTGCCTATTCATCTATATATCTGAGTTTCGGAACCATGAGATCATACTGCAGCTGTATGAAACTCTGGTGCGGCCACATTTCTGGTCACCACATTATAGGAAGGATGTGAAAGCTTTGGAGAGTTCAGAGGAGATTTTCTCAGATGTTATCTGGTATGGATGGGAAGGCTAAGGAACTTGAGGCTGTTTTTGTTAGAGGGAAGAAGATTGAGAGGTGACTTAATTGAGATGTATAAGAGAATCAGAGGGTTATATAAAGAGGACAATGAGAGCCTTTTTCCTCGAATGGTGAGGGCTAGCACGAGGGGGCATAGTTTTAAAATGAGAGTTGATAGATATAGGACAGATGTCAGAGGTAGTTTCTTTACTCAGAGTAGTAGGGGTTTGGAACGCACTGCCTGCAACAGTAGTAGATTTGTCAACTTTAAGGGCATGTAAATGGTCATTGGATAGACATACAGACGAGAATGGAATAGTGTAGGTTAGATGGGCTTCAGGTTGGTTCCACAGGTTAGCACAACATCGAAGGCTGAAGGGCCTGTACTGTGCTGTAATGTTCTATTTTGTACATGAGAAAACCCATTAGGCCTTGCTGAGAGAAACCCTCCACAAGACTCCACAAAAATGACTTCTGCCATTTTTTGTTTTCTGGTAAGATTCAGCCCATTGTGACTGTGAGAGGGGTGGGGGGGAATTTAACCTGAGCACCATAATGCAATGCCAGTCTGTGGTTATGCAGCATGTTTTTTTAAATGTGGATGCGTGTCCACGGTGATAACAATCTAGACTCTGAAAAAAGAAATTAGGAGGGGTAGCCATAAGATTGAAGGATGGGTGTGAACTGGAAAAAATGACCAAGAAGCTGAATGGTGACCCAGTTTGTGGAATGGAAGTGTAAACATAATGTAAAAGGCATTGCTTAATGCAACAATTCTCTTTTCATGTTAAACATCTCAGGAACGTAATCAAGCAGAATAAATAAGGAGATGATCCTAAACCTCCTGGGAACTGTAAAGTGCTGCTAAACCTGGAGCAAATGTGCATTTGGCTAAAACTTTGTCCTCCCTTTCTTTCTTGGTTAGGAAGTTCGCAATGAGCTCCATGACCCTTTGTCTATCACAGATTGAACCCTGAGGAAAATGTTAACTGTCGTATCACTGATACTAAATTGTGGTGTGGTGGTGGGCCTAGCACAACAGGATTCATATATTTATAGCGATGGAAATAAAGGCCAGCTGTGGAATCTTCTTTCCCTACCTGTTTTCCTCAAGCTGTCCCTGTGCCCTGTGCCCACTATCTTTCTCCAGCATTCAGATTATGTATGAAGTGGCTTCCAATTCATTTATCAAAGCAAAACGTACTTGTTCTGTAACTGAGTGAGACAAACCCAAATTTCAGTCCAAGAATGCTGCTGAGTGAATTAGCATCACAGAGTCATTGAGGTCTACAGCATGAAAACAGGCCCTTTGGCCTCACGTGCCCATGTTGCCCAGTTATCACAATTTAAACTAGTCCCACTTGTTCGCTTTTGGTCCATATCCCTCCATACCTATCCCATCCATGTACCTGTCCAAATGTTTCTTAAATGACAAAATTGTACTCCCTTCCACCATAACCTCTGGCAGCCTGTTCCAAAGGTAAAAACAAGGACTGCAGATGCTGGAAACCACAGTCCAAATTAGAGTGGCACTGGAAAAGCACAGCAGGTCAGGCAGCATCTGAGGAGCAGGAAAATCGATGTTTTGGGCAAAAGCCCTTCATCAGGAATAAGGACAGGGTGCCTGCAGAGTGGAGAGATAAATGAGAGGGGGATGAGGGTGGGGAGAAAGTAGCATAGAGTACAATAAGTGAATGGGGGTGGGGATGGAGGTGATAGGTCAGAGAGGAGGGTGGGGAAAGGTAGCAAAGAGTACAGTGAGTGAATGGGGGTGGGGATGAAGGTGGTTTACCTACACATCCACCAATATCATTTATTGTATCAGTTGCTCCTGAGGCGGTCTCCTCTACATTGGGGAGACTGGACGCCTCCTAGCAGAGCACTTTTTAGGGAACATCTCTAGGAGACCCGCACCAATCAACCACACTGCCCTGTGGCCCAACATTTCAACTCCCCCTCCTACTCTGCCGAGGACATGCAGGTCCTGGGCCTCCTCCACCACCGCTCCCTCACCACCCGATGCCTGGAGGAAGAACGCCTCAACTTCCGCCTCGGAACACTTCAACCCCATGGCATTAATGTGGACTTCACCAGTTTCCTCATTTCTCATTTCCCCTTCCCCCACCTCACCCCAGATCCNAGGGCTTTGCCCGAAACATCGATTTTCCTGCTCCTCGGATGCTGCCTGACCTGCTGTGCTTTTCCAGCACCACTCTAATCCAGCCTGTTCCAAACACTCACCGCGCTCTCTGTAAAAGAAATTGCCCCTCTGGACCCTTATGTATCTTTGCCCTCTCACTTCAAATCTGTGCCCTCCAGTTTTAGGCTCCCCTACCATGGGGAAACGCTGTTAGCTATCTACCTTCAAATAAACCTGTTGTTCTATAACCTGGTGTTGTGTGATTTTTAACTTTGTCCATCCTTGTTCAACACCAGCACCTCTATATCATGGCTACCTTATCTATGCCTTTTATGATTTTATAGACCTCCTATAAGGCCAACCTCTTAGTCTCCTACGCTCCAAGGAAGAAAGTCCCAGCCTATCCAACCTCTTCTTTATAACTCAAAACTTTCCAGTCCAGGCAGCATCCAAGTAAATTTTTGCTGCACTCTATTCTACTTTAATAATATACTTTCTATAGTGCAACCAGAACTGCCACACTTTACCAACGTCTGTACAGCTGCACGAGACATCCCGATCCCTATATGCAATTTTGTCACTGAGATGGTTAGTATTACTGGTAATTACCATAACCAGTAATGAATATAAACTGGGGACTTCATGTAGTCTGTAAAACGAAAAGAGATCAGAGTACAGAACAGTCCCTATTGTTTCATGGGAAAGTAGGAAGATAAGAAATGGGGTGGACTAGTCAGTCCTTTTGACCCTACTCCACCATTTAATATGATCATGGCTGATTGAGCACTTCAATGCGGTTTGCTCACATTATCTTTTATAATCATTGGTAATTAGAAATGCATCAATCTCAACTTTAAATGCACTCACACTGAACTTGTACCTCCCTGATGTGGAGAATTGCAAAGATTTACAACCTTCTGAATGAAAAGGAAATAGTTCTCCGAATGTCAAGCCTAAAAAGCACTCCACTCAATTTGAGGTTGTGAGCACCCACCCACCATTCTAGACCAGCTTACCTGCATCTACCAAAACAAACTCTTTGAAGTATTTTGTAGGTTTCAATGAGATCATATCTCATTGTTTAAAACTGTAGAGGATACAGCCCTGCCATCCCAGCAACCAGTCTGCTGGACTTTTGTTGTACTCCCTCAGTGTCAGCCATATTGGTTCTGAGGTGGGGGGAGCCTGAAACTGCTGTCCGCACCCCAGGTGCAGTCTCACCGAGCTTCTATACATATAATTATGAGGTAAAAGCACACAAGCCCAATGATTTGTGAAATTGTGCTGCTTTTCACTTTCCTCTTTCTGGCTGAAATCTGGTGTTCCTGGAGTTGGCAAGCTTGAGGAGAGAAAGGGCACTTAAGTCGGCAGGGTGGTGGCATATCCAAACCCTGCTGCATCCTCACCTCTGCTGGAATCCAGTCTGGGGCAGGAGGGCTAGTTAGACCAGAAAGAACAAGCAGCAGGAATCGTCCAATCAGCCCTTCCAGCCGAACCCAACCTTCAGTGGAATCCTAGCTGACTTGCCTAAGGCCTCAGGTTCTCCTTTGTGCCAACTCCTAACAGCCCTTCACTCCCTGAGTATTTCAATAATCTATCTACCTCCTCTTTAAATGCTTACAGTGATGTAGCCTTCTTGAGTCTGGCTGGTTTGACAATTTCACCAATTCCCTGCCTTTGGGAGGAGAAATTTCTTTGCATCTCAGAGAGTCCCTTTATTCTGGAACAACACTCCTTTGTTCAAAGTTAAAAATCACACAACACCAGGTTATAGTCCAACAGGTTTGTTTGGAAGCACTAGCTTTCGGAGCGTTGCTCCTTCACAACCACCTAATGAAGGAACAATGATTCGAAAGCTAGTGCTTTCAAATACCCCTTAGTTTGAGATTCCCTCACTAGTGAAAGCATCTTCCGACCATCTACTCTGTCAAGCCCCCTCAGAATCTTGTTTCAATAAGATCATACCTCATTCTTCTAAACTCTAATGAATCAAGGCCTAACTTGTTTAGCTGTCCTTGCCTCTTCATTCAGAAATCAGCTCAGTGAGGCTGTTTTGAACTGCCTCCAACACCAGCATATTGTTTTTAAACGATCGACTGTGATCCCTATGGTTGATCTTTTTGCCATCTGCCAACTGATGCCCTTAAGTGGCTAATTCAGGAACATTGTTAAAGGTGCCATCCCACTGGCGATGGATTAACACAGCAGCATGCGGGTGTGTCACAGTGTGATGTGGCCAACAGGCTAACCTGAGCACAGGCAGCTTGTTGACTGTGGATTGAGGTCTCCCCCCTCAATCAAAGGCAGTCTAGGCTTGATTATAGAACAGGATGTAGGGATGGTAGGGTTCTGCTGACATCTGCCCCCTGTCTTCTGATAGTCTCCATTCCACCCATCCCAGGCATTAATGGGTCCTCTTTGATCTTGAGTCCTCATCCAGTAAGAACCACAGCCTTCTCTGTGGCACTGTCGAGTGCATGCCAGGCCATCATCTGGTGGGCAGCTCTCACCAGCCTGGACTTTGGTCACTGAGGGATGTCTTAAATCCAGGCAGATGGTGGCCTTGCCAGTACCTGATTTGGCATTCCGTATTGGCAGGCATTCACTGGAATGGGTGAAGGGGAGAGGTTCAGGTCTTATTGACGGCTGTCTGACTGGCTACTGTTTCTCAGCAGAATTCCGCCCGTTGTAATTTGGTTCCCATCAATTAGAACTCCTCGCACTGTTTTTGTTCTGACTCGAAACGGCTGGAGTTTCATTGAGTGTGTTTCTTTCTGCTGCACTGATGCCTTGGGCAGCTGACTGCAGTGCCACAGTGAAATGTGACACCCTGGGGGTATTTTCACTCAGCAATCCGTCCTTAACTCTTCACGAAGATTGGAACCGCATTGAACCTCTCCCAGCACCCTACCCTTCACTGCTCCCTGCACATTGGCCCTTGTGTCATTGCCAACACACATTGTACCTGAGCTGCTACAGGCAGCTGGAATTGATCAATGATTGTAGGGAGACAGAACACTCGATCTTTCCATATGGGAGACTAAAGACCTCCCTGTCTGGATCTCCCTAAATCCATTGGAGACCTAATTATGATTTTTAGACACCTACGCATTCTGCATATATGTCTGCTGACCTGTGGTCATATGTTCATCGTTTGAGGGTTATGCTTTGTCCTGCTGCAGGGTGAACTCATTCCACAGTCTCTACCCCTGTAATATTTTTGAACTAAGCTGAGCCAGGTGTGGCAGAATGTTGCTTACCTGACTCCGGCGGCCTGTATAAGAAAGAAAGAGCTGAGCTGTATCTTCTTTTTTTACCCGCTTCTGGGCCACAGGTTTTCAGACTATATACTGCTGACGTAGGATTTGGTTTTGGAGATTCAGCGTGTTTTGCACAGAGCACCCCTGGAGTTAGAGTTTGCATCTCAAGCTGTACTGGAGTGTCCTGGTTCCAAGAGCAGTTATGTTGATTTAAAGGCTTTTTTTTAATGGGATGCCCACATGTTTACCCAAACAGACACATGAAAGGGCATTCTCTTTTAAACAAAAAAGGCGCTGGTCTTGTAATTGGGTGGCCCAGACCTAATTGCATCCTTTTTGTTTTAAACAAGGAGCAGATACTCTACTGTTCACTTCTCCCCTGTCACATCACTCTTTATCTTGCAGGTCCATAGATCATTTAACATAGAAATGTAGAAATTAGATGCAGCAGTAGGCCATTTGGCCCTTCGAACCTGCCCCACCATTCCATATGATCGTGGCTGATCATGCAATCTCAGTATCTCACTCTCACTTCCCCTTCACACCCCTTGATCCCTTTAGCCGCAAGGGCCACGTCCAACTCCCTCTTGAATATATCGGACAAACTGGCCCCAGCAGCTTTCTGTGGTAGAGAATTCTACAGGTTCACAACTCTCTAAGTGAAGAAATTCTTCCTCATCTCAGTCCTGAAAGACTGTGAGCCCTAGTTCTGGACTTCCTCAACATTGGGAGCATTCTTCCCTCATCTAGCCTGTCCAGTCCCATCAGGATTTTATAAATTCCTTTTAGAAAAATATTGCCAGAATCTGAAACCTTGATATATTGGATATGGAGAAAGTGAAGGATGCTGTCTCTTCTTGCCTGTATTTTCTTGCTAAGTTGACTGGTAAAGCCAAGGAGCAGCCTCTGTTCTCCCTGGATACAAAGCACATGGAAGGACAGTACTAAAATAAAGGCCCATCATTCAAAATGGTGCAGTAAGAGCAGAGATCCCTGGGTGTATATGTGCAAAGATCATTAATAAGACAGGTCAAGAGAACTGTTACTAAAGTATTCTTGGTTTCATAAATAGAGGAGTAGAATACAAGAGCAGGATGATTATAATGAACTTCTGCTATACATTGGTTAGACTTCAACTGGAGTACTGTCTACCAAACTGGGCACAACATTATAGGAACTATGTGAATGCACTGGGGAGATGCAGAAGACCTAATGTGAATGGTTCCAGAGACAAAGCACTTTAGTGATGAGGAAAGGCTGGAGAAGTTGAGACAGTTTTTCTTGAAGAGGAGAAGGCTAAGAGGCGATTCGATAGAAGTGAGAGATGGAGCAACATGAGAGGTCCACACAGAGTAGATGTGGAGAAACTGTTTCTGCTTGTAAATGAATTGAGAATCAGAAGGTGCAGTCTCAATGTTCTGCAAACGAAGCAAATGCGAGGTGAGAAAAACTGTTTTCACACGGCAGTGAGTGAGAGTCTGGAAGTGTAGTGGAGGCAGGTTCAGCTGAGGTATTCCAGAGAGCATTAGAAAGTGACTTAAAGAGAGAGAACATGCAGGTTTACAGGAAACGGTAGGAGATAGGTGTCCAGTTAAAAAGCTCAGTCAGTGCTGACATGATGTGGGCTGAATGGCCTCCCCCTGTACTGTGGCAATCCTGTGATCCCACTGTGGGAACGCTGGTGTTGCAGCAAACGTCCTTTAGTGCCTTTTTCTTTTTTTCAGGTACCTCCCTGGCCACACGCTCTTGTTTGTGCTTTCTCAAGCTGCTTTTGTGATATTGAGAATCACCCTATTATATTGTCTGCACTTTAAATGATGATAACTGGGTACAAGACTCAAATTCTCTTAAGACTGTACAGTTTTGCTGCTGGTGTTAGTCTTCTGGTTTAGCAATTCTATTGCTGGCTTCACAGCATTATCCCTGTCTATCTCTGTACCTCCTCCCAACCTACAAATCTTCCTCATTCCCATTCCTTTCATGGCCTCACCTCTCCTTCAGTGTTAAAGCTCTCAATTCTGCCAGATCCTGATTTAAATTTCCACACCATTGCCTTCAAGCTACCTGCTTAACCCTCCACAAAGCTTGTCTGCCATCTGCAAGGCAAAAGTCAGGAACATGATAGAAAGTACTCTCCACTTGTCTGGATGGGTGCCGCTCCAACAACACCCAAGCAACGCACTGTCATCCAGGACAAAGTAGCCGTTTTATGGCATCTTATTGCCACCTTCAATGTTCACTTCCCTGCACCACTGATACAGTGCGTACTAGCTACAGTGTGTACTAGCTACAGTGTGTACTAGCTCCAAGGTGCTGCAGCAATTCACCAATGCTCCTTCAACACCACCTTACTTTCCAACCCTGTGATCTCAACCAACTCTGAGAGGTAAGAGACGTACTATGATGGCGTTCCCAAGCAAGGTCCCCTCCATGTCTCACACCATGCTGACTTGGAACTGTATCACTGCCTATTCATTGCCTTTGGGTTAAGATCTTGGAGCTCCCTTCCTAACAAAAGTGTGTTTCTAGTCCCAAGACTTTAGTGGTTCAAGAAGGTTCACCAACGTTGAGAGCAAATGAGGATGGGCAAAATCTGCTGACTCAGCGGCAGCACATCCTGAACAAATTTTAAAAGTTAGTTCCCTCATGCCCAAATGATAAATCCATTAGATCTTTTGATTTTTTCCATGTGTTTTAGCAGTGATTTTAAATGCACCCTTTTTTATATCAGTCCAAGCAATTTTGTTATAACTATGACAGTGGTTCTAATGATATATAATGTCAGTCTAAAATTCAGACAGTAGTGTGTTGTAGGAGGGAACCTTGCTCATATTTATTCTAGAGACAGGTTAGACCAAATTGAAGTGTATTTAATGCATTAGTTCACCTCAATGCTGAACTTTGTGCAAGTCCAGGGCAGAGCTCTAAATAATTTATCTTTTAATCTGATTCGGGCAATAAATGGATATCGGGCGAAAGAGAACTGAAGCAGCAGAGCCTGACAGGATATATCCTGGGATCTTGAGAGAGGATGTAGCTGAGACTCGAGGGAACTCTTACTGATGTGGGCTGGAGAATGATCAATGTGATACCCAGATTTATATATGGACATGGAGCTCATCAGGCTTATAGCAAACCAGTGTATGTGAGATCTGAGATAGGAAAAATGTGAAAATCTCACAAATTGCAGCACTACATTTCTTGATAAAAGACAAAAAAACTGTTTGACAGGCGCGAACATAGTAAAAACATTTTGAAGGATGTAAAGGAAACAGATGATGCAATGCATCCAGTGCACACCTTCCTTTGGAAAAGTTGCCATACTCCTATTGGACCATGGGACTGCTCTCAAATTAGAGAGACATAACTGGTGGTGGTTTAATCTAAGGGTCACCATGTCTCAGATGAGGGGAGAGGTTGAGAAGGAGGGATCTTCATGGTAACCTCAGCTGGTATGAGAATTGAACCCACAATGTTAGTCTCACTCTGCATTGCAAACCAGTCCATTGAGCAAACTGATGCCCGAGTTTCAGAAAAGGCACCTGTAGAAGATTTCTGAGGAAGGTTAAACAGTGTAGAATTCAGGGAAAGGAGACAAATTCTAATAAAATTAGTAAAAAGGCAGTGACCATACCAAGAGTTAAAGTTAGTTTTTCAGCAGTGGGTTTCAGAGCTGTGGCCACTTCATCATGTTTAGCAATGATTTAAGTCTAGACCCTGAAAGGAGTAGTATCAATATTTAGAAACGATGCCATAATCAGGGAGTTATTCCAGTCTTTAGTCTGTCAATGAAAGCAACAAAGTGGTGGTGGAATATTCAAATCAAGAGTGAAAGGATTGGAATTTTAAGAAAACGCAACAATAAATCTATTACAAATAGAAGTTGTCAGGGTGCTGTGTATGAATAAAGGGATTTGGGAATAGAATATTAAATTCAGAACATTAGATAAGAATTAGGAGCAGGAGTAGTCCATTGCCCTTTGAGCTTGCTCTGCCATTTGATACAATCATGGTCTCCACTCCAGTGCAAAATGGCAATACTTCAGGTCAATGACAAACAACGTGAATTTATATTGTGCCTTTCAGGACTATTTTTCAAGTATATCATCGACCTTCACTCGATTTCTCGTCCCAGTATTTAATTTAGCCCTCTGTACCATCCTAGTTATTAGACTTGCCATAATGCTGGTCTCATTGTGGTTCTGGTAATGGCAGTCCCGACAGTACATCCCTAATGTAGAACCATATAACCATAGAAATGATAGCAGCGAGAAGGGGGCCATTTGGTCCATCTTGTCGATGCTGACTTTAAAAAGACTCAAATGCTCACTCTTCTCCCATCTTCCTGCACACAACCTTTAGCCCTGCAGCTTACAGCATTTATTTTTCAGATGTAGGTTCTTTTTGAATGAGTTTAGGGTTTCTGTCCCCACCAACAACTCCAGCTACTCACCATCCTCGGCGTTAAAAAAAACATTTTTCCTCATGCCCCTCCCTCTAATCCTAATTTTCCCAGTACTGGGACCAGTCCCCATGAATCAAGACCCATTTCTCCCACAGAAATCTTTGAGCACTGCATTTAGCTTATGAATCCTATTGATGTATTTTTGCTCATAGGTTGAGTAATAATCCCAAAGTTAAAACCTTTTTTGAAGTCCTGTTTTTTAATTTAGCCATCGCTAATACTCCCTAGCCTCTTCTGTAGTTCACCATAGTCTGTGGCACCTATATGGACCATGAGGGGATCCTTCCTGCCCCACTTAAATTTTTCTTTAGCTAACAGCAGATATGCCAAATCCTGACACTGGGCAACAATGGCAACACCGCCATCTTGCTTCTTGTTTCATTTTCTGCGGGCAAGCAATGTTTATCTTCTAGAGCGTGCTGTCCCCTGCTGCGTTAGCATCAACTCCCTCAGCTTGAATGACTTCCTGTGTGTTGGTCAGTTTGCTCATCCAGCTTCCACCCTCCCCACATTTGTCCATTGCAGGCTGCTAAAACTCTGAAGCTGTGAAGCTGAAACTCCTTCTCTTGTGCCTTCTCTATCCCCTTAACTGCTTCACACTCACCTTTACACTGTGTTGCTACTGACTACGTTGGAAGACTCTGTTCTAAAGGATATGACATTTCCTGGAGCAAAGTGACCAAGTAACATTCCTCTCTCACAGTGTCTGCAGCCCAGACTCCAGCTTAATAGCTCTGAGACAAAACTTAGCCCAGAAGACATAGGACTGGAAGTAAGGCCATTTGGCCTTTTGAGTCCACCCTGCCATTCAATCATGGCTGATGGACATTTCAACTCCACTTACCCGCACTCTCCCCATAACCCTTAATTCCTTGCGAGATCAAGAATTTATCAATCTCTGCCTTGAAGACATTTAAATTCCCGGCCTCCACTGTGCTCCACGTCAATGAATTCCACAGGCCCACCACTCTCTGGCTGAAGAAATGTCTTCTCATTTCCATTCTAAATTGAACCCCTCTAATTCTAAGGCAGTGTCCGCGGGTCCTAGTCTCCCTGCCTAACGGAAACAGCTTCTCAGCATCCACAATTTCTAAGCCATATATTATCTGGTAAGTTTCTATTAGATCTCCCCTTAACTTCTAAACTCTAATGAGTACAATCCCCAGATCCTCAGCTGTTCATCGTATGTTCGGCCTACCATTCTAGGGAACATCTGTGTGAATCTCCATTGGACACACTGCGGTGCCAGTATGTCCTTCCTGAGGTGTGGAGTTCAAAATTGGAGACTGTATTCTAAATAGGGCCTAACTAGAGCAGTATAAAGTCTCAGAAGCACATCACTACTTTTATATTCCAAGTCTCTTGAGATAAATGACAACATTACATTCACTTTCTTAATTATGGACTCAACCTGCAAGTTAACCTTTATAGAATCCTGGACTAGCACTTCCAGATCCCTTTGTAATTTAGCTTTATGAATTTTCTCACTGTTTAGAAAATAGTCCATACCTGTACTCTTTTCTTCCAAAGTGCAAGACCTCTCATTTGCTCATGTTGAATCTCATCAGCCATTTCCCGGACCACTCTCCTAAACTGTCTAAATCTTTCTGCAGCCTCCCTACGTCCTCAGAATTACCTGCCTGTCCACCTAACTTCGTATCATCGGCACACTTCACCAGAATGCCCCAAGTCCCTTCATCCAGATCATTAATTTATAAAGTGAACAGCGGTGGCCCCAACACTGAACCCTGCGGGACACCTCTTGTCACCGGTTACCATTCCAACTCTCTGCCTTCTGTCAGACAGCCAATCCTCAATCCATGCCAGTAGTAGCTTACCTCGAACACCATGGGCCCTCACTTTAATCAGCAGCATCCCATGAGACACCTTATCAAAGGTCTTTTGCAAATCTAGATAGATAACATCCACTGGGTTTCCCTAGTCTAGCCTACTTGTTACCTATTCAAAGAATTCTATCAGGTTTGTCAGACACCATCTCCCCTTACTAAATCCGTGCTGACTTGTTCTAATCTGATCCTGCAATTCCAAGAACTTAGAAATCTCATCCTTGACGATGGATTCTAGAATTTTAGCAACAACTGAGATTAGGCTAATTGGCCTATAATTTTCCATCTTTTGTCTTGATTCTTTCTTGAACAAGGGGATTACAACAGCGTTCTTCCAATCATCTGGGATTTTCCCTGACTCCAGTGACTTTTGAAAGATCACAACCAAATGCCTCTGCTATTCCTTCGGCCATCTTCCTCGGAACTCTAGGATATAGCCCTTCGGGGCTGGGAGATTTATCTATTTTTAGACCTTCTAGATTTTCTAGCACTTTCTCTATTGTAATGGCTACCATACTCAACTCTGCCCCCTGACTCTCCTTAATTGTTGGGATCTTATTCACGTCTTCCACTGTGAAGACTGACGCAAAGTACTGATTAAATTCTTCATCTATTTCCTTATCTCCCAGCACTAGCCTTCCTGCATCAATTTGGAGCGGCCCATTGTCTACTTTTGCCCCTCGTTTGTTTCTTATGTATTGAAAAAAACCTTTACTATCATTTCTAATATTACTGGTTAGACTACCTTCATATTTGATCCTCTCTTTCATTATTTCTCTCTTTGTTATCTTCTGTTTGTTTTTGTAGTCTTCCTAGTCTTCTGATTTCCCAGTGCTCTTAGCCACATTATTGGCTCTCTCTTTATCTTTGATACATTTCCTGACTTCCTTTGTCAGCCTAATTCCCCCCCGATAATCTTTCTTTTGTTTTGGGATGAACCTCTGTACTGTGTCCTCAGTAACACCCAGAAACTTGTGCCATTGTTGCTCTACTGTCTTCCCCACTAGGCTCTGCTTCCAGTCGATTTTCATCAGTTCCTCTCTCATGCCCCTGTAATTACCTTGATTTAACTGTAACACCATTACATCTGATTTTCCCTTCTCTCTTTCAAACTGCAAACTGAACTTTACTATATTATGATAGCTGCCTCCTAAGTGTCCATTTACTTTAAGATCTTTTATATAGTCTGGCCCTTTACATAGCAGAATAGCCTGCTTCCTTGTGAGCTCCATCACAAGCTGTTCCAAAAAGGCATCCTGTAAGCATTCCATGGATTCCCTTTATTTGGATCCACTGGCAACATTATTCACCCAGTCCACCTGGATATTGACGTCCCCCATGATCACCGTGACCTTGCCTTTCTGTCATGCCCCATCTATTTCCTGGTACATCTTTTGTCTCTGGTCCTGACCACTGCTGGGAGGTCTGTACCTAACTCCCATTATGTTTTTTTTGCCTTTGTGGTTCCTCAACTCCACCCACACAGACTCCACATTATCTGACCCTCTGTCATTCAGTGCCATAGATTTAATTTCATTCTTAACTAATAAGGCAAACCTGCCCCTTCTGCCCATGTCCCTGTCTTTTCGATAAGTTGTAAGTCCTTGGATGTTTAACTGCCAGTCCTGAACCCCCTGCAACCACATCTCTGTGATGCCTACCACATCAATAAACATTTACGATTATTTGTGCTGTTAATTTATCTGCTTTGTTACGAATAAGTAACTTTGAATAACTTCCTCGAACTGTAGCTGTTTACATAGATGTCTGCTGTGGATCATGCTGGCACCAACATTTACACTGGCGTGACCAGTGTTTGAACACTTGGTGAACAGTATCATGAACTCAGTAACCCTGAAATTTTTATTACAGCTTTTGAATTTTTCTGCAGATGGCTTTTGACCCTCTGTCATGAAAACTTCGAAAAATGCTTCATCATCAACTCCCGCAGCATCTCTGTCTCTGTGGAACCTGGTTTGCTTAACTTACAACCAAATTCATTCTTTTCAAATTCTTTTAACAAGCAGGTTGTGGGCATGAAACTTTCACTAACACATTGCCATTTATAATGCTGCAAGGAATAGTTGCCACACTCCCCATTTTAACTGGTCTCTTTTTTAAAAAAAAAGGGCCGTGTAACCTCTTAGTGTAAGCAGTGTAAAAGTTGGTTGGTGCAGGAGAATGCACAAAGCACATTAACTAATATATGTTCCCTAATTCATACACTTAGTGTGCGGCTTTTAATAAGTAATGATTTGAATAATTGATGTACACCAGTCTAATAAGGGAACTGGCTAAAGGGGTTACTGGAACATGTGATGAATTTTAAGTGTTCCCCACTGTTAGTAAGTTCCCCATGAACCTATTTGTGCATTAGTTGCAAGCTGGCAGACTTGGAAACCTTGCCCTTGGAACTGGTTAAGTAGAATTTTAATTACAAAGCAGCTCAAGTGGAAACATTTTGCACATTCCTATTGAAATGAAGTTAGATGTTCAGGGCCAATGAAAGCACTCTGCTCAGGCATCCTGCTGCAGTGTTGCTTGTGAAGTGAGTCTGTTAGGCAGTAGGATATTGCTTTCTGTTGCCATGTTGGACAGTAGTTAATGTGGAAAGAGTTTGTTTCATCAAGTGTTCCTTAAGCTTTCAGCGTTGGTTAAGTGCAGGAAACCGCTTAGCGAGTAAAAGGGCAGTCAAGGTTTTCTTTTCATATCTGTTAATCTTGCCCTATTTAGTTTTTGACGCTAGGGTGTTGCAAAATGGTTCTCATTGAATCTCTTGTGGTTTCCTGTTCAGGGATGTGAGGTGTGAAACGAAGAAGCTTACTTTTGCTGATATCTACTTTGCTATCAAGCGCAATTAGGGTTCAGCAACAAATGATGAACTTGTCAGTGATTTTCACATACGGAATGTGAGTAACCAAAAGAAAATATGCTTATCCCCAGCAACCACCAACAAGAGAACAAAGCGGTGGTTTTTACCCTGTTTTTTCACAGGCACCTGATTTGAATAAGAGCAAGAGTTTGAATCCATTTTCTAATCTTGAGTAAAAGTTATGGCTTCTGTCAGTTTGTGGAAGGATCCTCCAGTGTTCTTGGTCCTCTAGGTTAAGTATTTTACGGGGAAAAGGAACTGAGTTGCAATTAGGGATTTAGCATTCCAAAGTTGATCCCTTCTGGTCTGCGGCTTAATGCCCATCTTTACATCTTCTGAGTGGTGTAGTGATAATGTCACCAGGCTAGCAATTCCAGAATAAATTCAGGTTAATGCCCTAGGCGCACAGTTTTGAATTTCGCCATGGCAGGTGGTTAAAATTTGAATTTGGTAAAAACCTGGAATTAAGGAGCTATATTTACAATATGTAATAAAGACTGAGTGAGTCCTGGCCAAATGTTGTCAGGTTTATATGGCAGACCTTTAGTACATCAAATTAAAAGTGAGCTTGTGCATTATTATACAGTGGGGAGAAAATGAGGTCTGCAGATGCTGGAGATCAGAGCTGAAAATGTGTTGCTGGAAAAGCGCTGCAGGTCAGACAGCATCCAGGGAGCAGGAGAATCGACGTTTCGGGCATAAGCCCTTCTTCAGGATTCCTGAAGAAGGGCTTATGCCTGAAACGTCGATTCTCCTGTTCCCTGAATGCTGCCTGACCTGCTGCACTTTTCCAGCAACACATTTTCAGCATTATTATACAGTCCATCAGTAACTTCCCAAGGCAACAACAATTACTTCAGTCATTGTAGTCAGTCTGTGAATACCTTCATGCCCTCTTTTTATATCCTCTAGAAATTTTGTATGTTCTTAAGGGATTGAATCAGGAGAGGCAGAGAAAGCTCTGTTTGGAAAAAGCCATGCTTTTGCTGAAATGGATTTACATTTGACCTTTCCTATGTCAGGAGTTATGCGTCTGTGCTGCAGGCTGTGATTTTAAAATGACGTTCTTATGCGCTGCATTTTGTCCTGTACCCCCCTCCCAGACCTTCATTCGCATATCCTAGAGCAGCTTGAAATTGGGTTAACGGAAATAGAAATGACTGACTTTTGAAAGATTTCAGTCTGTTTGGTGTTAGCATGTTGAAAGCGATAGATTCACTGTTCATCAAGACAACAGATGTAGAGAGCAGATTTTATTTTGCTGTTGACTGATTTGGTTATGTACTTCTACAAGTTGACTGTGGTGGAAGTTGAGTGATAAAAAAACTACGCCTGTCTGTAGACACTATGTGAGATGTTATTGTTAAGCCGTGATCCAGTTTCTGGGGCCTGTGGGCCTATATGCTAACCCTGCTAGTTAGCATTAATTGACCATGACATTTCATGAACTGAAGGGACGTTACACTGATTCTATATGAAGTGCTCTTTTCAGTTTGGAACCAAAGCACTCTGTACTTGGCTGCAGCATACCTGAACATGGGAGTGCTTGGAGTTGTGGTTACTGTCCCAGCATTTAATGTTGCCTACTTTTGAAGATTTTCATTTCTGTATCAAGTCTGTATTTATTTTGAAAAAGTGAACCTTCGTCCCATTGAATAATTTTTAAATGGATTAACAAGCCAATTGTATGAATCTGAAACATCCATGGTGTACAAAATACCACAGAGAGAAGCTACTGAAGATTTGGATCTTCCAGTTAATGGGGAGAGGATAGAGTGCTTCAGAGAATATCTCCGGGACACCCGCACCATCCAACCCCACCGCCCAGTGACTGAACACTTCAACTCCCCCTCCCATTCTGCCAAGGAGATGCAGGTCCTGGGCCTCCTCCATCACCACTCCCTAACCACCTGATGCCTGGAGGAAGAATCTTCCACCTTGGGACCCTCCAACCACATGGCATCAAAGTGGATTTCACCAGTTTCCTCATTTCCCCTCCCCCCACCTTATTCCAGTTCCAACCTTCCAGTTCAGCACCACTCTCATGACCTGTCCATCTCCCTTCCCACCTATCCACTCCACCCTCCTCTCTGACCTATCACCATTGCTCCCACCTCCATCCACCGATTGTACTCTCAACTACCTTCTCCCCAGCCCCACTCCCCTCCCATTTATCTCTCCACCCTCTTGGTTCCCAGCCTCATTCCTGATGTAGGGCTTTTACCCAAAACGTTGATTTTCCTGCTCCTTGGATGCTGCCTGACCTGTGCTTTTGCAGCACCACACTCTCGACACTAATCTCCAGCATCTGCAGTCCTCACTTTTGCTGGGAAGAAGATTTTGTTGGGTTGCTCCTGTCCTTTGCAATCTGTAGTGTCTCTCCCTTCCCCTGCCTAAATAACAATCCAACTTTCTGTGGACATAACCCTGTTCTTCTGACATCTCTAGTTAAGAAACTTCTTTTGAATTTCCACTCTATTACCATTTGTGGGAGGTGACCGTTGCCACAAAGGATACAGCAATTCGAGAGAGAAAAACTCATCTCTATTTCTGGAAACTTAAGGATGGACAATAAATTACCTCATTCGAAAGGCCTCTGGATGGGTACGTGAATAGGGAGGGTTTAGAAGGATATGGGTCAAATACTGGACAAGTGGGACTAGATTAATTTAGGATATCTGGTCAGCATGGACGAGTTGGACCGAAGGCTCTGTTTTTGTGCTGCACAGCTCTATGATTCTAAATTAATTAGTGTCTCCCATAGGTCAATAGGGAAGCAAAATGATTACCACATTTTATTTTTCTTCACGGTGGCTCAGTGGTTAGCACTGCTGCCCCATAGCGCCAGGGACCCAGGTTCGATTCCAGCCTCGGGCTACTGTCTGTATGGAGTTTGCACATTCGCCCCGTGTCTGTGTGGGTTTCCTCCGGGTGCTCCGGTTTCCTCCCACAGTCCAAAGATGTGCAGGTCAGGTGAATTGGGCATGTTAAATTGCCTGTAGTGTTAGGTGCATTAGTCAGAGGGAAATGGGTCTGGGTGGGTTACTCTTCAGAGGGTCGGTGTGGACTGATTGGGCCGAAGGGCCTGTTTCCACACTGTAGGGAATCTAATCTAATCTAATCTAATCTTTTTGTAGTTAAGATTAAATCTGGGCCAAACTTTGGTAACCAGTGGCTCACATATACAGAGAGTTAACCTTACTGTTTGATCACCATGAATCTTTTTTGGGCTTGAGGCGATGCTTAACAGGAACATTATCACCTGGAAAATGGAGTATCCATGATTACTTTTTATACTGTACTGAAATTAATAATTTATTTACAAGTGTACTCTATTCCAATATAATAGTTGCTTCATATGCCATCCCTGCCCCTCCCGCAGACCCATAAAAACTATCTAGCTCCAGGTGTATAAATAATGAGATGGCTTTAACATATTGTCTTTTCAAATATGAAATTGTGTTCTTCCTCCGAGTTTGCATTATGATCTTGAAGTTGAGCAGGCAGTTGAATTTCTACCCAGGCAAAGCTACTGCTGAAGCAGCAGTGCATATTTATCAGCTGTTAACATTTGAAGAGATTCAGTGCTCTCCTGTTACCACCAGACTTCCTATTCACCATATGCTTCCCCATCCTCCCCGTATTTTTCTGGCTGGTTTCCCTGACTGAGCGAAAGTGTGGCAACAATGGTGGGGGGAGGGAGAGTTGTGCTGAGGTTTGTAAATTGCTGCCTTCTGAATTTACTTCGGGGTTTTCGTCTTGCGGTTGTGTTGTGTTTGTATCATTTGCTGTTCCAATGCTACCACTTAAAATTTCTGAAGAAGTCTAGCAGCGACCAGATCTCAAAAGTTGAGACTCTTGCCCACTCCAGTTCCGTTCCTAGTGGATCCGGAGAACCAGTGGATCAAATTGTTGGTGATTAGTGAGAAAATTCTAGAAACAAACCCGGTGTGATAACTGTATATACATTTAGAGGCACTTCTGTACTCATTGAGGCCCAGATATGGTAACTTTTTGATTGAATAGCAATCACTGTGCTCAGCTTCTGCGCTCTGTTCTGAGCGACATGAAGTGCAATATAAAATGCAGTGTGAACCTTCATCGTGCGTCAGGGTTTAAAATAACTAAACCTGGAGACATTTTTACTGTGCTACATCGTCATGAATGATTTTGGGAGATAATCCGCCTGATTCTGTCAGTGTTAATTGGTCGCTAAGCAACTAATTAGCATCGTGATAGAAAGTGCTTGTTAACTTCTTCCCCTGCGCCCCCCCACCCCCATCTTTGAAATGTGTGTTATGCCCCAGTGGTGCCGGTCACATTCCTTGCACATGGGGTTGCAACCTGTCTGGTTCTTACATGGGCTGTCTGGAGATGGTTCGATGGCACTCCAGATTTCCATCTTTCTCTTTCTCCACCCCCCCCCCAAAAAAAAAGGTTTTGGGAGCTGCAGTGTGGGTGCTGAGTTGGTGCCGTGCTGTCTGGGAGATGACTAACCCCTTCTCGTTTTCCTGACCTTCTCCGAGTAGTGTGGGTGGTGATTGGCTGCTGCAGGTTTGTGCTATATTTTTCTGGGCAGCTTCTTAAAAGTTACGAATCCTACTGATGGTCTGAACTCAGTGACTGCACCTACATTACAAATCGTTTCAGGTTGTCCCTTCCATTAAACCTCTGGCCGTGGTTCATTGTAAGGCACCAAAACCTATTTTGTAGTTTTCACTGGGTATCTGGAAACTGTGCTAAATCTTAACCAGTTGTGATTGTATTTAATTTAGAGTCTCCAAAAACATTGCGACTCTCAGTCTGAGTCAATCATTTTATGCAGTATTACCCCGTATCTGACTGTGGCCGGGCAAATCTCCCTCGAGCCAGCTGTTCCCCATCGTGTGAACATGTCAGGATTGAGAGCCAGCTGCTTCTGTGTTCACTGGAACTGAATGGTTGACGGATTCACCTCTGAGTCAGAAGGTTATGGGTTTAACTCCAGGGACTTGAGAACAAAAAATTAGCCTGTCTCTTACAATGCTGAGTGGGGGCTACACTTGTTAGAAAAGGTACTTTTCGGATAAGGCTTCAAGCTGGAACTGCAAGTGGACATAAAGTATCCCCCATGACATCATGGCAAAGAACAATGATGGGGAAAATCATTCTTGGTTCCCTGTTCAATGTTTATTTCTTGAACATTGCAGGAAAGAATTTATCCATACTGCTGTTTGTGAGAGTTTGCTGTGTGTCAGTTGGTTATTCCTTTTTGTACAAAGCAACAGTGACTGCAGTTTGGAAGTATTTCATTGGTTATGACTTATGTCATGACTTTGGCTCAATATGGCAGCATCTTTTTAAGTGACATGATCACAATGTCATCATTGCACCATGGTATAATGGTCTGGTATTCCATTTTACCCTGGACCACATGAAGCATGACACTCTACTGAAGGCCTCCAGTTAATGTTAGACACTTATGCACCTGTGATTGCAATGTTTATAGGTAATAATTACCTTTTGGATTCATCACTGTCTCTGCCCAGTTTCTTATGTTTTGAAAGAGAAAATGGATCTTGCATCAGGTGGAGGCAAACCTGCATCAATAATGTGGTAATTAGATGAGGGCATTTATTTGTCATAAAACACTGTAAAACTACAGCCTTGCACTGCTCGAGGCCAGGAATAGTTATTGCTGTCCCAAAGACAGATACACTGATATAGCAAGAAATGAAGTGCATTCTGATGGGAGTGGACAGTGAACTCATTCTTCGAAAGGAGTGACATAGAGTCTGATTGTAATGAATGTTTGTGACCAGTATATGTTGGTTCTGCCCTGTAAAAGAGGAAGATGTCATTTTTGTGGATTTTTTTTTAACGGCCTTGTACTTTGAGATTCAATAATGCAAAAACCATTTAAGTGTCTGCCTGACTTGCAAAAATAATAAAGACAAATTAGCTTGCAAATAATCCATTTGTGATATTGAAGCGAATTTTTGATTTCCCATGGTGAGCGCAAATAGCCTGTAAATGATTTATTAATGAGTGTAAGTGCAGCAGGAACTGTGGCCCAAAAGTGCTGCTGCCTTACACAGGACAAATGTAGGAAATCCATCATAGTCAGTCCTTGGGGACTGTAAATAACGGCTTGTTAAATGCTGCCAACTCCTGAATTATCTCTTCAGCAAGCGGAAGCTTTAAATTCAGAGGTGTTGGCAAACTGTCTTCCTGGCAGCATCCCACATGTATATGCTACTTAACCCTTAAGTGCCATTGAGCTTACATCATTGAGAGAATCCCACAAAATTGGATTCATCTATTTGATTTTCGCAACATGCATTAATACAGCATTTTTGTCAGTGTAGAAGGCGTTCAAAGGCAAAGTGTAAGCTCTTCGATTTCCCTTCCTTCTCCTTCTCTGCCCTTCCCCACCCTGAGAATTGTTGGTTAAGGCACTTTCGTGTTATTGAAGATGTGTTGAATCTTGACATGCAGATTTGGTGGCAGTGCTATGAAATGATCCTTCTTGAAGCGATTGAAAACCAGATTTTCCCAAGTTGGCTAAACCATCGTACAGGAGTAGGATTTATCCATTTTAAATTCTGTGTCTAATCCAATTAAATCCTGGCTGATTATTTTCTCGTTTCAAATTCATGTCTTGGTTCCATAATCCCTCAATACCATTGACCAATAGAAATCTATCCATTGATCCTCCCTCAGCCTCAACTGTTTGGAGACAGAGTTCTTTATTTCTCCTGCCCCTTCAAGTGAAGTGCTTCCTGGCATCACCACAATGGCCTAATTTTAATTTTAAGAATTCCGCCTCCTTGCTCAGGAAGTCTGAGTTCCTTTTGAAACCTTGGAATTGTTTTGTCATACAACCACATTGATACTCACCCCCAGTTTGTTGTCTGGTTTTGTGTACACATCCATGAGTTTGGTATCAATTCAGACTGATCAAGAGGAAGGCAACGACAAGAACTGTCATCAGGTTTGGTCTTCTTTATAACACTATTTATTACATATTAGGACTAAATATTGCAAGGCGTGATGATTGGTGATATACCAGACTCTAATCTTGCTGTTACATTATTGAAAGACTATTCCATAACCTCTGTCACCTAATGTTTGTGTATGCATGTTATGTGCTTCTCTGTATATGTTCCTCTCTTCCCATTGAAGTAACTCCACCCACATTATGCTATTTAAACCCAGTGAGGAGTAGCTCCACAACACCTTTGTAAGGTTGCTCCAGGGTTCTGAAGCCCTTGCATCATAGATTTTCTGTTTGATCTCTGTACAGGTCTGTGTGCAGCACACGACCAATTAAACAGGCAGAAAATCTCTCTCTGCACTTTGCTTTGGGAGCTAGGCTATGTGAATACAAGCTCCATATACCAGCCTCACCTACAGGAATAATGCTTGTAACTTGGAGATCCAGAACCAAAGCAAGATTAATATATATGCAAATGTTGGCATAGTTAAGTATATGGAACCCTTTCATTCTAACTCTCTGACCACTACGATATCTTGGATTTCAAAGTATGTTTATAATGTTCTACAATTACCCTGTATAAGGAAATAAATTCCATTAGGCCAGCTAATACACACACTTTGCTGTATGATATGAGCTGTAAGTATAGAACATTTCATTGCTCAATTTTAAAGCCAGAGCATGACAGGCACGGTGGCTCAGTGGTTAGCACTGCTGCCTCACAGCATCAGAGACCCGGGTTTGATTCCCACCTCAGGGTGACTGTCTGTGCGGAGTTTGCACATTCTCCCTTTGTCTGCGTAGGTTTTCTCCAGGTGTTCCAGTTTCCTCCCACAATCCAAAGATGTGTGGGTCAGGTGAATTGCCCATGCTAAATTGCCTACAGTGTTAGGCACATTAGTCAAGGGTAGATATAGGGTAGGGGAATGGGTCTGGGTGGGATACACTTTGGAGGGTTGGCGTGGACTTGTTGGGCCGAAGGGCCTGTTTCCACATTGTAGGGAATCTAATCCATATGTCAAAATGCTGATTGGTACGGATGGAGTTTCCAGCGGCCGCACAGCTTGGAGGAAATATTGCCTTCGGCCTGTTTATGATTTTGTGTGACTATAGTGATCTGATCAGGATGACCATTATCGTATTGGGTGACTTTGACATGCCCTAATTCAGCACCAGATTTGTACAGTGAATATATGGCTCTAGTGCTATTGATAGGTTGTCAATAAGACCAATTCTATAGCGTGATTCTCTTGGCAAATTTCTCAGCCAATGAGGACAACTAAGATGGGTGCTCATTTGACAGCTCCTTTTGAAAGGAAAATTTGAGTGCAGGCTGGAGCCAATTCAAGCATGTAAGGAAATTCCCACATGTGGCAGCAGATTCACATCTAGCAAATGGATCACCTACCTGTGGGAAATACATAAGAGTTAGGAAATCCAGTGTCATTCCAGTGCAAACCAATTTCTCATTTGGTCATTCACTATGTTGCTATACTGAAACCAATACTCAAGTTACTGAGTTTATAAGTTTAGTTGATTCTGATTTACTCAAACGATGGTGGGTCTAGATTGCCATGATATAGTATTGCAGTGCAGATGTTTATGGCTTTGTTAAGTGGTAGGGTGATAAATAGGCTAATAATTTCAAATCCAAGATGTCGACATTGCATTGTTATCAATTTATTTAAATCCACTGTGGCCTTTGTAAAGATGAAAGAATCTTTCACCATGTAAGTGGAAAATTTGCTCAAAACTGATTGTAGCAATTCACCCAATCACTTGGTCAGTTCATGTTGTGTAGAACCAGTCATGGATAAGATGAGGAGTAAAGGGAAATCACTCTTGTGTGCCCAATCATAGAATTCATTACCACGGTTCAGCATAATATACATGACACAGCAGCCCATCGCCCTTCCAAATCCAGTAAGTAATTTTCTTAAGTTTGCTTTTGAGTAGGGTTGTCCAGTCCTGCTTAGCACCAGGGATATAAATAGAAATTGCTGGAATAGCTCAGCGGGTCTGGCAGCATCTATGGAGAGAAATCAGAGTTAATATTTCGGGTCGAGTGACCCTTCCTCAGAACTCAACAGGGCTAACGGACAAGGATTTGGACTTGTCGTTAACAAAATGCAGACTATTCTTAATGTAGTCAATCTTGACTATTCTCGTCCTTTTTGTTGGCTTTTACTGATAGGTGCGTCCAGGCTGATCTGAGGCCTTAAAATGCTGCCAGACTTTCATGCCATCCAAATAGCACATTCTTCTCACACGGTATAAATATTGTTTTCCCTTGTTTTGATATTCCTTGAATATTGTCCTGCTGAGTGCAAAGCCTTCTATGACCAGTGTCCATTTTCAGCCATCCTCCAGGTTTGTTCTTCCAAATGACAGTTTGTGTGGAGGTTAGTAAATAGGAATCACTGAATGGTGCAGCGATGAAACACAAAATTTAAATCACCAGACTGTACATTCCAGAAGACTGTGAAATTGCAGCATCCTTTTAGCTACTGTAGATTCCAAACAGCAATTTCATGTGACTGGAGTGTAGTGGGGGGGTCACACGAAGGTTTGGCTCCCCTCTTAAAAGTAAGAAATCTTGGAATATTTCCATCTTCTCTCATTGTGACTGGATGTCTCTAGAAACAGACTCCACTGGGAACCTCATGGCTGGTTTGATATTGATTTCTGTGAGATGTACATGGAGGATACTTGTCTACGTTTGTCCCCTGACTGAATAAACCCAATAACATTCACTCTGCTGGTACTTGAGCCATTCTGCTTTGCTCACTCATGTGATAAGTGTCACATTGACCTATCTACCACTGAGGATTTTGTTGTGGTATAAAGTAATTTAAAAACAAAATGCAATTTTTACCACCATCAATTTTATTTTGGTGTAAATTGCCTTAAGTACACTAGTGCTCCTGTGTCATTATGTGAAGTGGCATTTACTCTTCTCCTGTTTTAAATCCCAGTTTGTATTTTAGGGCTGAAAATAATTGATTAATTTTTGAACTAATTTGTATTTATAGACTCCTGACTTAATTGGCTTTTAAAAATTAAGTGGCATGTGCTATTGATAAGGATGGACGAATTGCATTTAGAAAGCATCTTACCAAGCAATGGATTGCATGGCTTTTTTCGATGCATAACATGTCGCAACCATGTCTCACAAGGCAATTTCTGACAGCTAGGTAAAAACAAGGACTGCAGATGCTGGAAACCAGAGTCTAGATTAGAGTGGTGCTGGGAAAACAGGTCAGGCAGCATCTGAGGAGCAGGAAAGTCGATGTTTTGGGCAAAAGCCCTTCATCAGGAAATCTGATAAAGGGCTTTTGCCCGAAACTTCAAATTTCCTGCTCCTCGGATGCTGCCTGACCTGCTGTACTTTTCCAGCACCACTCTAATTTCTGACATCTGGTGATGAGTTAACTGAGTTACTCTGCTCCTCGGTGCTGCTTTTAACGACCAGTTTTGGCCAGTTGCACAGGGAGAATGGTTTGTTCTTTTGTGGAGATGGGGGAGATTTAACATCCATGGCAATTGTTAACAGGCATTGATATTGCACTTGGCTTGATAGCTCATCAAATGAACAGCAGGGTCAACAATGCAGCATCCAAGTGGTAGTCCAGTCAGAGATGTTATAGCCCAGATTGTGTGGCCAGCTCTTGGAACTGAACTTGAAAGTGTAACATTCTGAACTAAGCTAGCAAGGAAGCAACACAAGTTTTTGTCACCCTCTCTCCCACATGTTTTGGCTTGGTCTACCCTACACTTGCTACACCACGTGATAGACGGAATGAGAAATCTGCTGGCAGACAATAGTTTCACTTTATCTTTTTTCTATTTTGGTGTGTTAATTGAAGCTGTTTTAGCAATCGAGTTTCAGGTTCTCCAGAAAAGTTTGCAAGATGAGATGCTTAAGTAACAAAATCTCAAATCTGATCAAATGGTGCAAACGTATGGGACTAAGAACTGTCTCAGTAATCATAGCAGGAGGTTGCGGCTGTAGTAATGAAGGCTCAACTTGTGAAGCATTGTTTCACTGTCCATGTACACCAAGAACCTGACTCTTGCTGCGAGTTTATTTCTTCATTGTTGCATGTGACTGGCAAAAACACATAGTTCAAAATAATCCAAAAGCAGCAAGTGTTTAGAAGCTGGGTGAACACAGCAGAGGTGCTATCGTTGGCTTTAACACCCCGAGGGGTTAGGGAAAGGGGAGATTTGGTGTTGCTGTGATGCCTCCCATGGTTAAGCAGTCTGCTGGCAGTCTTCTCTCTCTTTCTCTCTCACCTAAGCTTTTGATTGAAGAATGGGCCATTTGGACTACGCACTGGAAAATGTCTGGCACCATAGCTGTGAAAAACAATGAAGGAAAGTGTCAATACAATGGTTTGGACATTCTTTATTGTTATACGCCCATTACTTTGGATTGTAGTTTTCCTCTCTATTTGTTCACCATCCAGCATCATTAATTAAGCTTTTCTTAAAAAAATCTCACATAAGATGTTGCCACTAACTATTCATTTACATTCTGCCAGTTCCCTGAATCTAATAGAGGTTTTTGTACCTTTTTCTTTTAAGAAGCGCTCTGTGACGACTTAATTTGCTCCTATGCATCAGTACTCATAGAATCATACAGCATGGAAACAGACTCTTGGGTCCAACTCGTCTGTGCCAGCTACGTTCCCAAACCAAACTAGTCCCACTTGCCTGTGTTTGGCACTTGCCCCACTTGCCCCCGCACAGTGTGTGATTGCTGACTGTCGTGGATCCTGGTAGGTACTGGCACAAGGGAGCCCCATCTTTGTACAAACCTGCTGACAGTCTGTTTACAACAGAGAATATGGCTTTTATTCAACAGTGTGTTTATTATTTATGCATGAGAGGTTCTTTTCAGCTGTTGGCTTTCTGCAGGTATCCAACCACTTGTATTTTAATTTAGTGAGTTATTAAACCTGAACTGTGTTATCTTGATTTCCTGATTTACAAAAAAAAGTGTATGTGTGTGTATGTGTGTTGGGAGCCAGCTAGGCAGGGAGATTTTTTTGTTTTGTTTTAAGAGCTTATTTTGGCGACACATATGTAGAAATCTTTTTTGTTTCTTGTCTCTTTTTCCAACCCAAGTCACATTAAATTGTATTCTTTTTTATCTGCTTTGCTTTATGTGTGCTTCATGAGTTTGTCAGCCTGACTGGTTCGGGCTGAAATATTCTGAAGTATGTACACTGTCTCCTAGGCCTGTCTCTCCCTCCTCTACATTTACCCTTCAGCAGTGAATCCTAATTAAAAGCTAGAGCTTCTATTACTGTCAGGATTTGAATCCCCTTTTGTCTGATTTATTTTTAAAAAAGTTGTCTTAATCCTAAATACAGATCTGCCTTTTTTTAAAAATCTGACAGCATTAAAGTATTTTGGTTGTAGCTCCACTAATTCAGTCAAAATGTGGAAGAGATGATACCCATCTGTATTTATGGCCATGCTCTCCAGTGGGCTCCATACAATATTGCAAGGCCTGTTGGTCAATGTTAGCCCTTCAGAAGTATGCTTGAGAGAGGAGCACGGACACACCTTCAATTATACTGAGTCACTTCGTTAAATGGAGTCAAAGTACCACAAAGGGAGTTACCAAGTATGTTAATGAGTTATGTGTTCCCAATTCCAGTGTAGTAGAAGCTGCTGGATCACGCACTGGTTATCAAACTGGCATCAAAGGAACTGTTATGAATCTTTTGTTATGTAAGATGTATAATAACATTACCAGTCAGTAATGTGACTGCCTATCCTTTGCAGCAAAAACTAGTCTAGAGATCAGGTTTACTGTGTCAGTGCATGAATTTGCATACTATATTTGTTTTATTTAAATCCCAATCCTTTTTCTTCCTAGACTGAAATTGCAAAGAGACTGAATGTGATCTGTGCCCAGCTCCTTCCTTACTTATCACAGGAAGTAAGTGTGACTTTTAACAGTTGTGCAATGTGTTGATTTGTTTCATATTAATCTTAAATGTGAAAGATTTTTCTGGATGACTGGCTAAGTTTTTCAAGCATGTTCCTGCTTTCATTGATTGCATTTTTTTGCAACTTGTTAAACTTTCAAATTCTTCTCAACACAGAAGCAATGGTCATGTGAATGAAAGAAAAAAGATATTGGGTTTTTTTTAGATTCCCTACACCGACCCTCCGAAGAGTAACCCACCCCCCTCTGACTAATGCACCTATCACTATGGGCAATTTAGCATGACCAATTCACTTAACCTGCACATCTTTGGACTGTGGGAAGAAACCGGAGCACCCAGAGGAAACCCACATAGAGAATGTGCAAACTCAACACAGACAGTCGCCCAAGGCTGGAATCAAACCTGGGACCTGGTGCTGTGAGACAGCAGTGCTAACCACTGAGCCACTGTGCCACCCTAGTGTCATAGTGTCTTTCACTACAGCATGTCCCAAAGCCATTTACAGTCAATGGAAGACATTTTAAGTTGAGTCAATATTCTAATGTAGGAAAAAAACAGCAGCCAATTTGCTCATTTCTTCAAATAGTAAAGTGACAATGACTTAGATAAATTGTTTTTTTGTGTGTAATGTTGTTGAAGGATAACTATTTAGCGAGGACACCAGGGATAACCTCCCTGTTATAGAGTTGTAGAGATGTATAGCATGGAAACAGATCCTTCAGTCCAACCTGTCCATGCTGACCAGATATCCCAACCCAGTCTAGTTCCACCTGACAGCACCCGGCCCATATCCCTCCAAATCCTTCCTAAGTAATGCAATAGGACCTTCTAAATCTCTCTGAGAGACCAAAGTAGGACTTTGGTTAAACGTCTTGATGGAAATATGGGCAACACACCCTCTGCACAACACTGAAGAGTCATCCTGGATTTTTCTGCTCAGGTCCTCGTGTGGGATTTGAATCCATGACCTTCTGAGTCTGAACGTCATATGTTATGACCATAAATGGAATATGAAATGAAAGGAATGTATGGTGTGAAGTCTCAAATGGGGTTCTTGGGCTAAATGGTTCAGGAATGAAAGGAGGTCCCTGAGGTTATAGCCTTGCCTCTGTACTTGTGGCAGAGATTTTTGAATCTTCCTCAGAGGGATTGAATTCAAGAGTCATGAGGTGATGTTGCAGCTGTACAGGACCTTGGTAAGGCCACTAGAGTAGACAGTCAGAAACTTTTTCCCCGGGTACAACAGAGTGTTACAAGGGGACATAAATTTAAGGTGAAGGGTGGAAGGTATAGGGGGGATGTCGGGGGTAGGTTCTTTACCCAGAGAGTGCTGGGGGTATGGAATGCGCTGCCTGTGGGAGTGGCAGAGTCAGAATCATTGGTGACCTTTAAGCGGCAATTGGATAGGTACATGGATAGGTGCTTAAGCTAGGACAAATGTTCGGCACAACATCGTGGGCCGAAGGGCCTGATGTGTGCTGTATTGTTCTATGTTCTATGTTCAACGATTTGACAGTACTGTATTAGTATGTACAACAGAAATAAAGAAAAGAGCTGCGATCACACTTCTTGCTCTTGAAACACCAATGTTGCATTGCATGGTGCCAATGATGTCCTTTTGTACATCTCAAGGTGTTTTCTGTACAGGAATACAGTATTTCTGAAGTTCTAATATTGGCTGACTGGCAAAATGTTTTTAAAAACAGTAATCTTCCCAATATCCGGTATGCATGGGGAAGGGTTGGGGTGGGGCCTGTTTCTGATGAGAAATGCTAGTGGTGACTGGGAGAATTTGACTCATTGCTGCCACTAGATGGATGTGCGTTTTGAAAACCGCTCCTAAATATGGGTATGCCTGGCCGTGATGGGTGATTCTGTGTGTCTTTATCCATAATGCAAATCTTTAACTTGCTTTAATAATTCATCTGACCCATTATTCCCTTCCAATTACTAATATGGGTAAAGTCTCCATTATCTTGATCCTAAGCATCTGGAATTCTCATGAACCTCATCTCAGATTCATAAGGGGAATTCTGGATGATTGGGATCTGGATAATGAGCCTTGACTGTATATCATTTGAGCAGACCCCAGGCAGATGTCAGTGCTCCCGAAACAAGTTTGTAAAGACTACTATATTATGGTAACATCCACTGTACACTGTGTGGCTCCCTGGAGGTAAATTAATCCTGGTACTTAGCTATTGAATTGGCTTTATTCTGGCCAGTTTTTGCTGAACCTCCTTTCTCTGTATCTTTTCAGCATCAGCAACAGGTAATCCAGACCATAGAACGTGCAAAGCAAGTGACCATGGGTGAATTAAACGCTGCCATCGGGGTCCGAGGACTTCCCATTCTACCACCCCCAGTATGTATTACCTGTTAACAACATTTATTCCATCATACATGAGTGTGATAGGCTTTGCATATTTGGAATCTCTTGCAAGACAGACTGGAAAGTAAGTGCTGGTAAACACAACCACCAGCTCCACACCACATACACACACTTCCCACACGCACACAGCCCAGAAAGGGATAATCTGCCCATCCCCCTCAAGATGATGGTAAGACTATATAATCTCACTTAGTTAGACTGGGACAAAACATCTCCCGAAAGCATGCTTGTGGAGCCAGGTCCTAGTTTATCTGGAATATTTTGGGAACACAGTTTTGCTCAAACAAAGAACACTACTTGGATAGGAATTTCAAGGGCTATGCATATTTAGTGCTTATTAAGTACAGAAACTGTTATACAGCATTATGCAGGGATTATACAGACACTTAGGCTATACAGAGCGATGCAGCTGCTTTGGCTAGCCAGATTATGATGGTTTAACTTGCATTAAAACGTGTCTGTTGGAAGACTGATGTGCAGCACTTCTGAAAGAATTCCTTGCTTTGGTGGCAGTTATGGCATTTTGTGGCTCCTGCTGTGTTTTTAACAAAGAAAATCTAGATGTAAACGATGAGACGCAAGGTCTTTTGGTAATGTTGAGTTTAGTGGAAATGTGATGATGTGTTGTCCACATCCGGATGGTAGCCGTCTCCAAGTGGATGTGCTGGATTTTCCAAGGCCAGCAGCTGGGAAGAGCAAGACCCTTTTTTTTATTATTACTTTACTAGATCTGCCCGCAGCTGGTCGCACTGAGTCTGGCCAGCTGTGCTGTCATCGCTGGAGGTTGTGTGGACTTGCATATCTGAAACTGGTGGCAACAACAAACCCTCTCAACTGCCAAATATGGCTTGGCGGTCTGACAATTGATTTGAAAAGCTATCCCTCTCCAGCACTGGTATGCATAAAGTTCAGAATTAAAAGAAAGACGAGTTAAAAAAAGTAGAATGTTTGAAAAGAGGGATTGAGGCCCTAATGAGGTTATTTCTTGTTATTGCTCGCATGCTCTTCAGATCCACTTATTTGATAAGGCTTTGAGTGTGCGCAGGCAAAGAGAATGCCAAAGTCATTGGTCAGCGACAGAACGCAGCAGCAACAGTGTGCACATGACACTGCAGGAAATGTGCATTTAGAAATGGCTTTTAGATTTTAAAGTAATAATTTTTTAAAAACCAGGGCCGTGCCTTGCTTTCCAAGTTGCCCCCTCATCACTGAATAAAATGGAGGCTTGGCTTGCAGTGCCAGCCTTCACTGGTGAGGTGTGTTTGAAGTTTATCAGCCTCTTTGGACGCGCAATGATACTGCCGTGGCCATCGCATCCTGAGATGGGACTTGATCCTGGACTTCTTGTCCAGAGTTAGGGGCACTGCAAATGATGCTCTTGGATATCTTCCATGTCCCCTTCATAATGAATGCAAGTTGTTGTTGACTCTTAATGGTTTCTCTGCACAGAAACACCCATTCTTGTCATTTGAATATATTTTGCTCTTTTCTTTCTTTACTCTCGCTCTCTCACTCTCTCACTCTTTCTCTCTCACTCACATGCTGTCCCTTTGTGTCTCTGTCTCTGTTTTTCTCTCTCTCTCTCCCCCCTCTCCCTCGTACACACACACACTCCCTCTTTCCTCTGTCTCTGTCTCTCTTTTTTTGACTACACTTGCACATCAGTCTCTCAGTAGAGTTTTGATTAAATTGTCTGGACTCTTCACTTTACAAAGATTCAGTTTTTACTCTCTTAATTTAAATCTGTGAGAGGCACGTTTTCCTTGTGTCAACATGCACCTCCTAGAATCGGTTTCTGACCTTGGTGAGGCAAAGGAAGTGAAGTTCTCGAATGGCCTTCCTCCATGATCTGTTTGGAGGTCAGGTTTGAGGTGCACTTTAGAGGTTGGGGGGGAAGGGGCGGGAGGTGTGTGTGTCTGTGTCTGTGTCTGCGTGTGTGTGTGTCTGCGCCTGCCAACAGAGAGAGGGAGTTATGGACATCCTCTCTCTCTCAGGGAGGGCCTGCTGTTTGTGTTATGGAAAATGTCATTTTGGAATGAGGTCATGGTACAAAGGTTATGTAGCGACAAGCATTGCAGTGTCTTGTGTACAGAAAGTGGCACTACAGGATGACATGGTGGCTCAGTGGTTAACAGTGCTGCCTCACAGTGCCAGGGACCCGACTTTAATTCCAATTCCAGCCTTGGGCGACTATCTGTGTCTGCATGGGTTTCCTCCCGCAGTCCAGAGATGTGCAGGTTTGGTAGATTCACCATATTAATTTGCCCATAGTGTCTAGGGTTGGGTGGATTAGCCATGGGAAATGCAGGGTGACAGAGATGGAGTGTGTGTGTGTGTGTGGGGGGGGGGGGGGGTGGTCTGGGTGGCATGCTCTTTGGAAGGTTGGCATGGACTCGATGGGCTGAATGGCCTGTTTACACACTATAGGGATTCTATGATATAGTGGGTGGGACTTTGGCAAAAGCCCCTGACCACCCTGGAACAGTTCTTACTTGGACAAGATATCTGGTGCAGTTCCTCAAGTCCCTATCAAACATTCAGCAGTGGGAACAGGATGGAAATTTCCAATCACTTGCTTCCCCTCTTCCCCCTTGCATAACAGGAGATGTACACTTTTTTTTGCTAAAGATGGTGCTGATCAAATAGCTGAAGTGATCAGAAAGAAGGTTATACTTAGCTAAGTAGAAGCAATTTCTTCTTAAAATCTATTTCAAACATTTAGATTAAGTTGATGTATTTGAATATATCAACATTTAATTAAAATTTTAATTGAAATATTTGAAAAGGACAATAGGTCACACATTTTAAATGATTCCTTATTATTTTAAGTTGGCTTCTTTGTTTCAGAAAACATAAATTAATTGAGCTATGAAATATTAATCACAGCTTTTAATATTTTAGCTGTCTATTTTTGTTAATATTCTATTATTCACGAGGGCACCATCTAGGTGGATTGTGGTCTGGGGAGTCATGGCTTGGTTGGATGCTTTACTGTTGACTCAGACGAAGCTGCCTGAAAATGTCCCGAGCTGACATTGTAGGAGGGATGTACTCTCAAACCAGCTGCGCTTGAGGAAAGAAATGTTGTGCCTTACACATTTGGCTCCTTCAGCCTTTTGTATAATTATTGCACTCTCGGCTCTTTCAACATATTTAAATGTTTAATCTCTAAGCGGTTGCGGACCAGCAAATGCCGATGAGAACCTAGGGATTCACAAATTCAGATTTCTGCTCGCATGCATTCATTTCCAAAAAGCTGGTGGGGGGGGGGGAGATGCAGTAGGGGTGGCAATCAGCTGTCTGGGGGACTGTCCAATTAAATTGGATAGAATCTGTACTCTGGGACCTCTAACACGTTTTAAGCTTTCAGTACTCTGAATTCATTACTTCTTCCTGTTTTCATGTTTCATCCTGGTTTGTGGTTTGGCTCCACACGAAATCTGATTTAATGGTCTCTTTGGGTAGCTGTGGCTTGCTCTGTATTAGGATGGGTTCCCTCCGTAAGCCAGGAATGACTAACGCCCGATTCTGGTGGCTTTCGTCTGGTGGCTTTTATTTACAGTAAATCAGATTCTGCCCACCCAGGTAGGTGCATCACTCCAGTCTACAGTTACCTTTCTTCTTTCTTCTCAGAGTCCAGCAAATGACAACTGCTGTTATCACTGTTAACATCACACTCAGACCTACTCAACACTCTGTCTGGGCAGGAGGGAGTGGACTGTAGCAAAGGACTGAGTGTTCTTTTGTTAAATTTGTTAAAGACAGAGTGACCTTTCCCTTGGTCATTTAGTGGGATGTGTAATTCCGTCTTCCTATCCCAGCTGACCCGCTTGTTACTTTCAAACTCCCATTCCCAACGCTATTATTCTCAGAAGATGGTGAAAGATGCCTCTGTTATTGACTGGCAGTCAAAAATGTTTCCAAAACTGAATACAGCAGCAATCTGGAATTGGAACAATAAAAGCTGGAAAATATGGCCGTGAGTCTGGCAGCATCTGTAGAGTGAAACAAGTTAACGATTCAGGTTACAGCTTTTTGTCTGTCAAAATCTTTGCTGATCTCATGGCCCAGTGTGATAGCATTTGGAAGGCTAATGGGAGCCAAATCTGAACTATGAGCCTGTAAGCAATGTGGTAGGGAGGGGTGAGGGGAAAGAAATGGGTTTGCACCCATCCTAAATCTAAATTGCACTTGTATTTTGGTCAGCTTTTGACTGACAGCCTATGCAAAACCTGGTATTTGACGCTATCTGCAGCCTTTCTGCAACCATTGAAGCAATGCTTGCTAAGGCAGCGTTAATGGCTAAGTGAATATGAACGGTTTAGGTTGTCCTGAAGATTTCACTTGTCCAAAACAATGGGATTGTAGTAACATTGCTGAATGGGAACCTGCTGGTGAATTGCTCAGAAGGTGGGAGGTGAGATTTGGAACCTGCAGCCCTACTTTAAGGATGTTTCTCTCTAGCCATTTCATTCTGCCTTTTAATTTGCATGGCAGTTGACATTTGTGGTTGCAATGTAACTACAAAAAGCATTCTATATCTCTTGACTCGTGGCTTTTGGGTTTTGGTCCCAACGTGTCTGAAGAGCAGATGTCTGGCAGGGGATTCTTGTTTCTGCTGGTTCACACTGTTTCTTTTTGCATACTTCCTTTTCATTCTAAATTGAAATGTGCTACTCCCCTATTTCACAAATTGAAACTTCTCTAGAGCGGTCTCTTGGGAGGGGAAGGGTTAGGGCAATGGTTCATGGTATCGTCTCTCCATCCCTTGACTGGGGGAAATTTCACCAGAGTCTTGTCAATCACTAAAAGCTGGGAAAACTCAGGAGTTCAGGCAGCACCTGTGGCGAGAAATACATTGACATTAAACGTTTCAATTTAATGACCTGTTCTTGGGCAATAATGTTTGATGGCCTTGTGTCCTGCACAGTGGTGTTTGGAAGCCACTAACCACAGTGGCTCAGTGGTCAGCTCTGCTGCCTCATAGTGCCAGGGACCCAGATTTGATTCCACCCTTTGGAGTTTCCACATTTTCCCAGTGTCTGCGTGGCTTTCTTCCAGGTGCTCTGGTTTCCTCCCAGGGTCCAAAGATGCGCAGATCCATGCTAAATTGTCTGCAGTGTCCAGGGTTGAGCAGGCTAGGTGGGTTAGCTATGCAGGGTTACAGGGATAAGATGGGCAGCTGGTCTGGGAGGGATGTTCTTCAGGGGGTCGGTACAGTCTCTGAGCTGAATGGCCTCTATCTGCACCATAGGGATTCTATGATGCCAGTGTGGCCCAGTAACTAATGTGCAGAGGAGTTGGTGGTGTCCTTGACACAATGTCTGTCAAAACTTTTGCTGGTCTCATGTCCTGTCTGATGATATTTGGAAGGCTGTTAGGAGCCAGCACATTATCCTGGTCCCAGATTTAAACCAAGGCCCTGGAAGTAACATGGTAGTCAAGGGTGTATGGGAGAAATGGTTTAACACCCTTCCCAAATGTAAAGCATGTTTTTAGTTTTGGTCAGTAACACAGGGGATTCTCACCATCTCCTGGGAACAATGACGTTGAGAGCATGAGTTTGAATGTGGCAAGAGGGTCAGCTCCGATGCCTGACAGTCTCTGTCAGAGATTATACGCACAGAAGATGGATGTGGCCATGTTTCCATTGTCATTTGAAAGAAAGGTCACCTGACCCAAAATGTTAATGCTGCTTTCACTCTCCACAGCTGCTTCCAGACCTGCTGAGTTTCTCCAGCAATTTCTGTTTTTGCTTTACATTATCATGGGTTGTGCTGGGAATGAAATTTTCTTTAGTGCAGTGGGCCAGTGGCTGGTGAGGAAAAGAGGAATCCGATTGAGTAATCGTATTGGAGTAGGTTTGATGGGTTTGTCACGTTCCAAGGCCAGTGAGACCCGAGCATCTCAGCTATGTCAAGACAAGAGTGAGGTTTGATGTGATAAGATCATCTTGAGGCAACTTACTGTTTTCTGCTTCCCACCAATCTCCCTCTTGGTCTCATTACAGCAATACAACAATTTTACTTGTATTGTCATTCCACGATGACATTTTCAGCAAAAAAAAAGAAAAACAAGCAGAATTTCCTTTGATCCATTCTTTAATTTGGTGTAATGTAATCACTTATGGGATTGTTCCTTCCTAATATACCCATCGGTGTTTCCTGCAATGACAAACCTCCTGTAAAATGCTTAGTATTTTAATTACCTCTGTAAATGAAACTCTTTGTGGTCAATATTCTTCATTTGATCTTGACCCAACAGTGATGAGGCCAAATTTTCGACCAGCATTTCTTCCCAGTGAAGACACTTTAGTGATCCACTCAGGAGATGGTAGAGGACTTTGCCCTGGGAGCTGGGCCCTTTAACTGTTTTGAAAATGTAGTTAACTGAAACTTTTTGGTATTTGTTTATAATAATATTTCAGTTTAGTTTCCAGAAGGCAGTCTTCCCAGCTTAGGCTCTCCGAGGTGATGCTCATTAAAAGAAATGGATCGATTGTAAGCTATGGGAGATTTCTGATTCCGACTCAAGTGCTGCTCAACAAACAGACAATTGCAGGAAGTCACAATGACAATTTCCCCCGGCTGTCTAGACCGTATCACTAAAAATAGTCTTTGAAGTAGTCAGTTCCGGGAATTTTGTGATGCAGGAGGCTATTCAGCCTATCATTCCTGCACTTGTTCTATCACCCAGTGCCAATCTCCTGCCTTTTTCCCAAATCCCTGTAAACCGTTCCTATCCAAATAATCATCTAATCTGGAATGCCTGACCTGAATCTGCCTCCACCATATTTCCAGGCCCTAACTCCTTGCTGAGTGAAAGAAAAGTCTTTTCTCACGTCGGCCTCACTTTGTTTGCACATCACTTTAACTCCAAATTGTGTCATTCAATCAGGGTCAGAACAGGGGAGTGGGATAGTGCTGACACAGGCATTAATGGGCTGAATGGTGTTCTTCCGTGCTGTGTGAATTCATCAATCAGTTCGGAGAGGAACGTAAAATTTCACATAAAGTGCTTTTAAACCTTTGCACTTTTGGTTAAAATGCTCGTCATTTTCTTGTTCTAATTTCTGTCCCTAATTTTTCTTTTGGGTTTCCTTCCAAGTCTGAAACCTCTTGAGTTTTTTGCTCTGAGCTCCATCACAGATTGCAGGAGAAAGTCTCCAGTGACCAGGTGCATTTGAGGGAGGGGGCAACTTGCAAGTACTTCACTTTAGATTTCTCGCTGTGTGAAATGCACAATGCGTCTGGTACTGCTGCTGTAACTTTCTTTCCCATGGTCGGATCTCACTGCTATTGGCAACAAGCCTGCTCACTCCTGCATCTGCAGCCAAAGACCAACAACCCAACAGCCATGCCAGGATGCCTGGGGCTGCTGGGAGGGCAGTTGCCAGCCAGTTGGAAAGGCATCGGTCAGGGGGAGGTGGTTTTTATGGTCCCGTTTATTTTTTTAAAAATTTACAAGACTTTTTTAAAAAAAAAGAAGTGGCCAGCATCAGGTTCCTTTTTTTTAAAAGAATTCTCACATTTGGGTCTCTCAGTGCTACGTACCAATGGTTGTGGCATTTACAATGCATGTTGATGTTTTAGAGTTGTGTCAGGGTTGTTAGTAATGCCTTTGTCTCCTGGTTTATATTCACTAATGGGGTTCCTGCCTGGGCCATCTGTTTAGACCAGAGGAAGTCAGGGATAGCCATTCAGCCCCTCAAGTGCGTTCTGCTGTTCGCTTTGATTACAACTGATGTCCATTTTCACTCTGTTCGCTGTACAAATTGCTTAATGCCCATGTCCATCAAGATGAAAAATTAATCTCAATTTTACAAGTTCTCTACACTTTCTCTGCATCAAGGGTGAATTTCTTGCATTCCGGTGTCATGGCTCCTAGCTCATGAGTCCAGTACTGTGCTTGCACACTCTGTCCTAGGTGGGCAGATACCATTTGATTGGGGGGGGGTGTGTGGGTCGGCCGCTTGGATTTTCACACACTGTTTAGGCTTGGCCTTCACCTGGGCCTGTCTGAGGCAGTCACATTTTGTTGACACCTTCAGGGATACTTCTTGTCCAGTTTGGATTGTCTTCTAATGACCCTTTCACCTTCTCAAAACTTTTGATGGCGGGGGAGCCAGTTCCAAGCTTTCACTACTTTTTTGTGTCAAGAATTCTTTCTTAAGACTACCCCAGATTAGCCTAGGTCTACTTATAAGGTTATTCCTCATTATCCTGTTCCTGGTGTTACTTTTTTGGTAAATGCAAATCTTATATTAGTGATTTATCTTGACTAAACTTTGCTTGTGTGATTCTCTTTCTCAGGAGCTTTTTAATGCAACATTCAAACATCATAGAATCTATACTGTTTGGAAGCAGGCCATTTGTCTATCAAGTCCACACCAACTCTCTGAAGAGCATCCCACCCATCCTTATAACCCTGCATTTCCCATGGTAAATCCATCCAATATACGCATCCTGGACACTACGGGGCAATTTAGCATGACCTATACACCTACCCTGCACATCTTTGGACTGTGGGAAGAAACCGGAGTACCCAGAAGAAACCCGCGCAGACAGGGGGAAAATGGTGCAAACTCCACATAGACAGTCGTCTGAGGTTGGAGTCGAACCCGGGTACCAGGCGCTGTGAGGCAGCAGTGCTAACCACTAAGCCACTGTGCTACCCATAGGATGGAATTTGAAAATTTAATCTCAACTTTTCAAAAAACTTAAATGCTTATTTTACCATGGGAAGGGGCATCCTTAAATTTTGGGTATTTGAAGTGGTAAATGCTTGAAATAACAGCAGACTTTTGAACGAGTTTTATTCATTCAGAAAATATGAATGGTGCTAGCTGAGCCAGTATTCATTGTCCTTGAGCAAGTGGTGGTGAGCTGTCTTCTTGATTCCTGCAGTCCATGTGGTGTCGGGACACCCAGATTGCTGATGAGAAGGGAGATGCAGGATTTGACCTGACCACAGTGAGGAAATGTGAATATAGTTCCATGTCCGATTCTGGTTGTTGTAGGTTAGGATAGCTGGTCGGCACAGTTTCCATGCTGTACATCTCTATGACTCTTAATATTGTTTATAATTTACATTGTCGAGTCTCAATCAAAAATTGCTAAACATGCAGTCAATATCTTGGTAGTACTTCTTTTTCCTGACTGATCTTTGACCCATTCATCGATTCCTTTGATGCCAAGGCAAGAGTTTAATTTCAATTTCCTCCCTTTGTTTATCGCTTGTTAGGCCTTTTGTGTTGAATACTCATGACTTGGATCAAAATCCTTTGCTTAACTTGTGTGGAGAAACTGTAACTGTATTTTGCTTTGTCATCTGAAGTTATTTGTGATACACTAGGTATGATATATATTACACAGGAACTCTGGAAGATCAAAATCTGCTGTCCCGATGTAAAAGGATAAGAGTTTGGGGGGGGGGGGGGGAGGGTGAATAAAAAACAGTATTTGACAGTTGTCCCATTTTTTTTGTGGGCAGCTGCCAAAGTTTGGGATTGAGAGCAATTCCTTTTAGAATGTCTCCAAAACAGAGTGTTGTAGTAATTGGTAAACAGTTAGTTTGAGGCCACAAGACTCAACCCAAGTACGCCTTAGTATGCATGTTTCCTTTGCTGCTCTCGTTTAGCTGAGTTGTTGTTGCAATTATTTTCTGGCCTACCAAATGTGGTTGCATTTCCCGCTCCCCCACCCCCTACTCGGTTCTGAAGCTTGTTTCCACTTTGTGTGGTTTCAAACATCTGGATACCATCAGTCACCTTGAGGAAGTCTTGATGACAGCAGCTACAGCACCAAGGCCGGTATAAGGAAGGGGACCATGTAGAAGAGAAAAAGAGTGGTGTCTAAGAGCCTTGGGCTAGCAAAGTCTCATTTTAAATGGGCTTCCTAAAAATAATTAAGAGCAGACTTTTGCCCACTGGGCGACTGACATGGGTCAAAATAACAGAAGTTGAAATTCAGTGAACTGTGAATCCGTGTATGATTCAAACATTGATTTCTGTGTACTAACTGCATCGTTTTCCTTTCTCACCATTTTCCCTCCCTGCCTCACTCTCCCCCTTCCCCCTCTCCATTTCGTCCATATTGAGATTATTTGAAGCATTATTTCAGCAACCAGAAATGCTAAGCAGACTTCTATTTAGCTTTCAATGTGCTGTATATGGTCTATTTAACTTCTCCTAAAAGTTACCACATGTATTCTTAGTTCTTTAGGGACCATGTTAAGAAAACATCCCAAAACGTTTGCCTGAACTGTACAGAATGGTCTGCTTGAAAAATTCATTAATGTTTGTCATGAAGAAACGCGATGCAGTAGATTGTGCAAGCAAATTGGAAGCTCATAGTTTAAGCTGACTGCATTCATTCAGTTAATTTTCCATTCATTATTCTAAAACTTCGATAATTTTCTGTAGCATTTTTAAAATTGATAACATCTTAGCATGGCACCTAAGACAGTTCCTGTATTGATTTGAGATGTTATAAGATGTACATACCTTTTTATTTTAATAGGGTTAAAAAAACCGAAAATGGCATTTGAGCCCTCTCCCCCAAATATTCCTTCACTGGGGAAAATGCTGGTCTATGTTATGTTTTCTCCATTGGTAAAATGCTACTCCTATTCCAGTTAAAGAAGTACAGATCTTATGATCTCTATGATACAAATTCCAAAATTGTGTGTTGTAGGAGCAGTGATAGTTTGGTTATTGTCTCAGTTAGGCGTGAATGTGCTGCTGGATTTAATATCTAATCAGTATTTTTCTTTGTTTATTTTCGTATTTTCTCCCTTTTGAAACAGCACCACTTTCAACCCCAACAGCTATCCCATCATGCATCTCCCTTCCCACTTGCCCTCCACCCATCAGGTCTGCAACTTCCCACCATGTCATCCATCGGTGCGAGCTCAGGTCTTCTGGCGCTGTCCAACGCACTTGCAGCTCATCCCCCGTTTGCGCTGAAAGAAGACAAGAATCATCAAGATCCGGAGCATCGACGAGGTAAACTCATCATCCTCATTTACCTACAACAAAAAACAGAAGTTGCTGAAAAAACTCAGCAGGTCTGGCAGCATCAGTGCAGAGAAATCAAAGTTAATGTCTTTGATCCGGTGACCCTTCCTCAGAACATCACCGGATCTGAGATATTAACTTTGATTTTTCTTCACAGATGCTGCCAGCCCTGCTAATATTTTCCAGCAACTTCTGTTTTTATTTCTGATTTTCAGCATCCGCAGTTCTTTGGGTTTTTATGCTTATTTACCTGCTGTCTAAATTCTGAGAGCATTAAAAATTACTCACTTAGTTAGTGGCTTCATGAGACCTAGAGTCTTTCATTACTTCTTGTTGCACTGGTAGCTCCTGTGTTCAACGTGCAATATGTCTACCTTGTCTTTAAGAGAATTCACCCATTAACAGCTCCAAGTGCTGTGTGTATGAAGTGTTGTGGCTCTGTCTCGCTTTGTGTTTGTGAACTGGATGCTCACAAATCCAATTGTTTGCATTAATGTCTTTTCCTAAGTTGTAATGTGCTTTACCGTTTTAAATAAACTGACCAACTGACTTAATCAATCCCCTGAAGAGGATTAGACCATTATTAGACCATTATTATTAACGTGACCAAGAATATTGCAGAATTTCCTCACATTCTTTCACCCATCCCTATAATTTTGCCAGAAATCAGCAATTATGATAAACTGGAGTTTCAAATGAACTTGTGTCAAAGATACTGCAGGCCGTTGGGAGAGAAACCTGAGAAAATTCCAACTGCGAGGCATTATCAACCCTTGAGAAGTAATGGTAAATTTAGGCTCCACTAGTCTCTGAGAGTTTGCACTAAGAATAGCTGACTAATATTTGAAGAAAACAGCCCCCAAAACTCTGCCACAAGTAAATACAAATTTCTCAGAGTGGTTTCTTGGGGGCAAGTTTTTGCAGGAACCTCATTTTTTGGGGCGTGAGTGCCTGTGTCTTTTTACGGTTGGCTAACAAACATTCCTTTGGAAATGAGCCTATTTTAGCATATTTTGATAATAGAAAGTTAAGAGGTCACACGTTTTCGAAACCAGAGCAAGGAAAATTAGGTGCATCAAATGGCTCTTTTTAAATGGAGTAAGCGATCTTGGTGCATGAATCACTAGAACACAAGAGTGGTCATAACAAGTGGGTCAGCTCACAGGCACACAATACAAACAAGGAAATCAAGTTGAGTCCACGTAAGACCCATGGCTAAAGTGACAGCTGTTTGGACCACACTAAATAACGAAAGTTGAAATTCAATGGGAAAAGGCAGATTAAATCATCAAAGATATCACTGGGTATGAAGAATTGCAGTTATGACTAGAAACATGAGAATTTGGGACTTTGTTTTAACCAAACCTGTGGTTAATGAGTAACCTGGAGGAGACATCATATTGCCAGAAAAGCTGTGATGGAGTAAAACAGTGGTCAATTTTCTTTTTACCCTTTTCCAATGTTCAGGGAGAGAGCATAAGTTTAAGAATTTCGTGTGACCTCAAAAAATAAATTCTTGACGTGGAACAATAGGTAGAATGTTGAATCCTATGCAATAATTTTAAAATTTCATGCTCGGAATGTGTCTGAATGGATTTCTAGGCCATTTCAGAGGAGAGGTAAGGGTCAATGACATTGCAATAGGCCTGCAGACCCATGTAGGCCAGATCAATAAGGAAGGCAGATTTTCTCAATTGAAGGATGAAAATGTTTATGATGATCAATATCTTTATAATCTTTATTAGTGAGTTTATCATTTTTTACTAATTGATTTTCAAATTCTCTGTCAGGGATTTGAATCCATGACTTCTGAGCATCAGTGCAGATGTTTGGATTACTAGGCCAGTAACAATGAATTGGGCAGTTGAAACAATGAGTATTGGAAGAGTTGGGGAAGGAGGAAAAGGATTGACTTATTTACTGGTTATGTAAGGGAAAAGATTTGATGATCTGAATGTCTTGTTTCTGCATTGTAGCATTCTAAAGTTTGGTTTAAGGGGAAGGACTGGAACCAGCTTAGTGTGTGGGAGTTGCATCATTAGAAAATGGAAAATCTCCATGAGATATTATTCACCCGTTGAACACAACTGTATAGTTGGTAATCATTCACAAGTGATTTTTAAAAAAATATATAATTTTCTTTGAGAAAAGACAAGCTTCTTCCAATTTGGAAAACTGAGAGCAAATTTAACTACAATTTAGAGGAGGGAATTTGTGTTTTGCGAAAGAAATGGTAATGTAAGCCCTGAACATGAATTTTAAAGAAAAGGATCAAGTTTAATGGATGTTGTGCAAGTTGAAGAAGAATGTCTTTTGCTGAGAGCAGGCTTCAAGGTTTAGAATAAACCGTGAGAGGGGCAAGTTGATAAAGGATGCTCCTGTGCAGTGAGAAAATGTGGGTATCTGTTCAGGAGCTAACTTGGAAGGTTGGCTCAGAGGTTTTATTTAAGGTGTTTGTGTGCTGCCATCACAAGGCACATTAATACCTCAAGAATGTTTATATAGTAAAAAAAAATCAGCTGGATGTTGCATTGGGAAATGGTGTACAAGAAAGGTTGACCTTTTGAAGCACTGAATTGGACTGGTTCAGTGTTTGACATTTCTTCTGTTGTAGCTGTGAAGCAAAGTGAATGGATTGTGTTTTATATGACACTTGCTGAAGGGCAAATGACTAACTTGGTTTTTGTTTCTCTTGTTCCTTATGGTCTGGTGTACTTCCAACGGAGTCAGACAGAGACCAAGGCTCAGTAAGTAGTGACATTTTGTTGCTATCCATTTAATGAAGGAAACATGGGAGGTCAAACAAAGCAATTGTTCGCAGCAGTGCATAGTACAGGAGTGGGTGATCCCACTTTTTAAGTTGGAACGATGCCAGAGTATGCTATTTAAAAAAAAAGACATTTGGTGTGTCGTGTGCATGTATTATGTGTAAATTGTGGGGAAATAGTATGAAAATTATTTTCAAATATCATCATTTGGAGGTCGAATGTGCTTTGAATTTGGCAAATGGAATAAAGATTTATGAGAACTGACTTCATTGTTCAGCTTGTACTTTGCAACTGTGTATTTTAGCATTTGCTTTATGCTCATGATCAATGCCACTTTTCAATAAATACAGCACATGCTATAAAGTTTAATACATATCATTTTATGTATCATCTTCTCTGGAGGCTTGAAGCCAATTTGAAAATATCACTAATATTCTCCCTGGATATGTGGCTAATTGAAAGATCCCAAGATAATGGGCAATCTTAGAAAGGCACAACAGAGTGGGTTATCTTTACTGTGTTTGAACATGTGGGAGGATTTACTCAGCAATCGGGCTACAATGCTTAGAAACGACCCTTTTCAAAAGATGAAAAAATGTAGACAAAATTGAGACTGGATTGCTTGACCTTTCTAAGGGCTAGTTTTCCGGGACTTTGGGAAAAGCACAGGTGAAAAGCTCTATTCTAAATGCAACCATGTTGACTGTTTGTGTTCAGTAACTTGAAAGAGAGTAACTTATGAAATCCTATCAATAAAGTTTCATAGAATTAGATTCCCTACAGTGTGGAAACAGGCCCTTCGGCCCAACAAGTCCACACCGACCCTCCGAAGAGTAACCACCCAGGCACATTTCCCTCTGACTAATGCACCTAACACTACGGGCAATTTAGCATGGCCAATTCACCTGACCTGCACATCTTTGGACTGTGGGAGGAAACCGGAGCACCCGGAGGAAACCCACACAGGCGAATGTGCAAACTCCATACAGACAGTAGCCCAAGGCTGGAATCGAACCTGGGTCCCTGGCGCTATGGGGCAGCAGTGCTAACCACTGAGCCACCGAGCCGCCCCGACATTAGAATCCTACAGTGTGGAAACAGGCCTTTTTTTTATCAAGATGAAACCTTCAGCCCTTGTGATTCATCATAGTTAAAATGCATTTCTTGATCAGGTCAGCATTCATTCTCGAGATATCTTTGGGACAGTGAAGATTTGGAAGAAAATTGCTACCCTTACTCATGGCGTCTTTTTGAAATTTGTGACCATTTGCAATCAAGGGGTGGGGGTGAGCTGAACAAGAGTCTCTTGGCACAGTTTATGAGCATTGTATTTGCTTTGAAAACCACAACTGAGCAATATTCCCAGAACCACTTCCATTATTCATAAAGAACTCTATGAGCAATGGGAATGGAATCCTTGCTGGAGGCAAGGAGCCACTAGCGAATGATCTGCGGCGTTGCAAAGTGTTTCTCGCCCATGGTTTTGGATTTTTGTGGCAGTCAGTATGTGAAAACCATGAATCTGCAGACAGGAATGCGCTGTTGAGCCTGTTTTCCAATGATGTCAGACATTGCAAGATATCACTAGGAGAAAGTGAGGACTGCAGATGCTGGAGATCAGAGCCGAAAATGTGTTGCTGGAAGAACGCAGCAGGTCAGGCAGCATCCAAGGAGCAGGAGAATCGACGTTTCGGGTATGAGCCCTTCCTGATGCCCAAAACGTTGATTCTCCTGCTCCTTGGATGCTGCCTGACCTGCTGTGCTTTTCCAGCAACACAGTTTCGACATTGCAAGATATCACCCAGACTCATGGGAGCATGAGGATGTGGGATTAAATTGGATAGTTCTTTCAAAGAGTTAGCAAAAACATGGTGGGGTTGAATGGCCTCGTGCATTGCAAGATACTGCGATTATGAAGATTGTTAACCTAGACATTGGGACAATGGGACTGACTGGGGATTAGTTCACAGAAAGCTGCTGTCATTTCAAAGGTCCAATGTACCTCCATCCACCTCCTGTCCTGTATTGACTCTATACTTCCTTAATCTCAGGAGTATTTTGTCATCAGATCTACACAGCTAACGAGCCACTTTAAAGTCTCAGTTGAAAGAAAGCATCTTTTTCTTATGAAGCACCCCTTTAAGCCTGCATTATTCTAATCAGTTAGGGTTTGTACTGAAACCTCTGAATCAGAGCTTGAACCGACAGGCAAGAGCACCTTAATCTGCTTTGTACCCAGGGCGTATTGGAATATCGTTGCTCCAGTCTCCTTTTGTAGCCTTTGAAGCTGTTACTGCAGTCAAGAATTTGGCCTGCAGTCTGAGTCACAATAGTGCGCTGGTGGGTAGGATTTTGGGGGGCTGTGGTGGTGGACTGTAGAACTTTATTAATTCTTTTTTGGATTAGGTGTCGGAGATGTTGCATTTCCCCATTCGAGTAACTGTGAAAGATTTTATTGCACTATTCAACCAAGATCAGAAAGCTCTTTAATGACTTGGTCACATGGCTGTCAAACAGCAGATTACCCTGATCATTCATTCCTGCATTGCGTAGAATTAGATGCACCTTGGACACTCTTTTCTTGTAATTTCAGTTTCAGATTGGGAGCTAAATTGTATATTTTTTCTTCAAAATTGAGTATCGGAAGCCTGGAATTCTCTTGGGTCTCCTTTAAAATGCCCTTTCTTCCAGTTTGACTTTGTAAGAATAAAGTCTCTGTCCTTTACATGGTTAGTAGTTGGCAAGGGCTGTCTTGGCTTCCTCCACTCAGAGTCACTGTCCCTTTATCTCAGGTGAGACCAGTTATATACTCATCAAATTGCTTCTGAATTATGCAGCTAATTTACAGTGTTAATTTATGAATCAATGTATAGCCTTTTCATTTGGACTTGTGTTAAGAAAGGTGAACGTGGTTTAATTTTTATGTTGTTCTCGGTGCTCAGGTTTGTTTGTTTACATGTATTTTTTAATGAGGTTTTATAGTCCTTGAAGTGAAGAAATGGAGATAACTATACAGGGGGGAAATTAAACAAGAGGTAGAGGAAAACAAATCTGCTGTTGCCAAGCAACAGGGTGCCAGAGTCATGGTGTGCTAAAGAGTGGAATTCAAAGTGGTAAACTCTTGACTAAGATACCTCGCGTTACTGCTGGAAACAGAGTTTAAGGAACAATGTGTGTTTACTGGCAGATTAAAGTATTAGTGAGTTTAGTTTGCAGTTTATTTTGGTGTCTCGGAGAGATATGAACTGGAAAAGAAGCATCTATTAAGTGTGTAGAAGTGCAGTGGAAGGAAACTGGTTTCAGCTGTGCCAGCCTGAACCAAAGGCACTGCTGTGCAGACAGTGGTAAATATTGTGCTAAATTATTGGTGGTATAGTGGCTTAATGGTTAGCACTGCTGCCTTACAACATCAAGGACCTGGGTTCAAATCCAGCCTTGGAAAACTTGTCTGTGTGGAGTTTGCATGTTCTCCCTGCATCCGCTGGGTGCTCTGGCTTCCTCCCACAGTCCAACGATGTAAGGGTTAAATGAATTGGCCATGCTAAATTGCCATAATGTCCAATGATGTGCAGGCAAAAGTGAGGACTGCAGATGCTGGAAACCACAGTCTATATTAGAATGGGGCTGGAAAAGCTCAGCAGGTCAGGCAGCATCCGAGGAGCAGGAAAATCGACGTTTCGGGCAAAAGCCCTTAATCAGGAATCCTGATGAAGGGCTTTTGCCCGAAACGTCGATTTTCCTGCTCGTGTGATGTGCAGGCTAGGGTAGGTTAGCTGTAGGGTGAGCCTGCACCAACCCTCTTTCCACACTGTTGGAATTCTGATTCTAACATTGACTGGGTTTACTGATAGGATAAAAGGAATAATGTTCAGTTTGAATCCTTTTCTGGTGCTTTATAATGTATTGGCATGAATGGAGGATTGGTTATCTAACAGGAAGCAATGAGTGGGGATAAATGAGTATTTTTCTGGTTGGTGATCAGTGACTTGTCGTGTGCCTCAGGGATCAGTGTTGGGACAGTAATTATTCACAATTTACGTAGATGATTTGGAGTTGGGGACCACGTGTGTCAAAGCTTGTGAATGACACTAAGATGAGTGGTAGGAGATGAGGAGAGGCTGAGTAAATTGGGATTATATTCATTGGAATTTAGAAGAATGAGGGGGGCTCTTATTAGAAACATCGATTCCCTTTATAATTTTATAAGATAGAAGTAGAGAGGATGTTTTCACTGGTGGGCGAAACTAGGACAAGAAGGCATAGCCTCAAAATTAGGGGGAGCAGATTTAGGACTGAATTGAGAATGAGCTTCTTCACCTAGAGGGTTGTGAATCCATGGAATTCCCTGCCCAGTGAAGTAGTTGAGGCTTCCTCAGGACATGTTTTTAAAACTAAGATAAAACTAAGAACATCCAGATGGCCTACTCCTGGTCCGTCTTCTTATGTTCTAATGAAAGCTTTCCAATCTTTTATCTATTGTAACGTAGTTCTTGTCTAACAAATATTTTATACTCTATAGAGCTCCATAAAACTGGGTTCCATTACACCAGGTTTCATCAGGTGGGATTATATCAATTTTGTATTTCCCTCCTGTGTGCCTTTTCTTTATTGCTATGTCTAGTTCATATTACTTAAGAATTTCTTTTTAGCAAAAACGATTGTTATTGACAGGTATTGAGTGCAATTAAAGTGATTTAATTTGCTAGAATGGTTTAATGGTAGAACAGTATTTGAGCCAGTTATTGAATAGTGTGGATCTTTGCTTCTCATTCCATCCCCACCCCCTCATGTTTCATCTTTGCAAATTTTGCATTTTATTTTAGTAAGCATCACCTGTCATAGTTAAAGCTAACTTTCAAAAGAGCTCCAACTTTTCTATCCCCAGCACATTAAACCAGGGACCTTTGGAACCTTCAGCACTGACAGAGTCTATCCTGACCATCATGCTCATGCTGAGTCTTTGAAAGAGCTGTCTAGTTGATCCCATCGTCTGCTTATTCCCCATCAACCTGCAATTTTGTTCCCTTTGAAGTTTTTATTTAGTTCTGTTTTGGAAGTTGCTTTTGAATCTGCTTCCATGCCCCTTTTGAAGCATTGCATCCAGATCACCACACACATGTCAAGATGTATTGAAGCTTCATTTTCTTCAGGTTCAGAACCTGCACAATGCCCTTTTCCAATAACCATGACCCTTGGGAAATTCAATGCAAATTCTAATATGCACAAAATCCATCCCCTCCCACCCTAGGGCATTTATTCTCAAGGGTGTGAGGCTAGAAAGTGTGGGACAAGGGATTCATTCAGCATTCAACTGGGGATTGTCTTGGTGACCTGGGTTTGGTTGTTGCTACCAGTTGTTACAAAGACCAAGGGCACCCCATTGCTCCCATCACTGGAGCACTTCCACCTGATGAGTGCTTGTTCTGTTTGGAAATGATACAAAAGCTGACTGAAATGAATGACACAATGCAAACTGACTGAAAATTGGATTGATTTGCACCCTAGGAATTGGAATAAAGTTGAAAATCACACACAACTCCCTGATGCCAAGTTGAGAATTATTAAACTTGGTGGCTGCCTCCTTCTCCTCCTGTTTACTGAATTCCTCTGTCCTTGCAAATAGCAACAGAACCCTGGGCTGAAGGTAAAATGATCTCTTTCAATGTAATCAAAAGACTAGAGATCCATCATGTTTGACCTGCCAATTGCTACAACAGCCAAAACAGTGTCTTTGTTTGTCCACAGGGAATGTGTTGACAGAGATGTAGTGCATCTGTCACACATGCTTGCCTTCCTTATTAATAATTAGTTGCCTCAATGTACACAATGATCATGGGACCAGAAAAGGGGAAAATGAATTTTCTCCAGCTGATGTTCCACCATTTAGCTTAATGTCCCCAAACCCTAATGTTGCGGAAAGAATTTAACCCTCTGCTGTCCATGCAGGCTATGCCATTAACCCTTTAAGTTAAAGGAGATTATTTTTTCTGTCTTGACCGCTTGTAAAACTCAGGCACTGATGCACCCTTCAGTGGTTGTATCAAGTATTAAACTGTCAGCAAAGGAGTTAACATCATCTTAACACATTCAACTGCCTTTATCTATTCTCTTTAGGCGAGTTATTGCATGATCGAATCTCTGAGCTCAGGACAAAAGCATTCTAGGATTATGCCTGCACAATCACATTGAAAGTCCTGTCTAGACCCACTTGTTTGTGCTTTTCAATGAATCTATGTAATTTTTTTCTTTCTATTTGCAATTTATTTTTGAAATTTAGTATTATGTCAGTTCCTGAGGCCCCCCCCAGCCATTTCAGGCAGTACATTCTGTAAATTATCTACACATAGATCTTTGGTTTCTTAGTCAATTGTCTGAAATCTCATTATTGATCTGTTCCAGCAAAAGCTATTCTCCCTATCAATGTGGTGGAAGCTGGTACAATTGCAACATTTAAAAGGCATCTGGATGGGTATATGAATAGGAAGGGTTTGGAGGGATATGGGCCGGGTGCTGGCAGGTGGGACTAGGTTGGGTTGGGATATCTGGTGGGCGTGGACAGGTCAGACCGAAGGGACTGTTTCCATGCTGTACATCTCTATGACTCTATGACCGTATTAGAGCTCTTCATAGCTCTGAGCCATTGTTAAATGTCCCCTTCAATGTTCTTTGCACTACAGAGAGCAATTCCGACATCTCTAATCTCCCTGTGTAGCTTCTTTTTTCACGTGTGTCAAAGAGCAGGGAACCAGACAGAAAAGACACATTGGAGGTTGTGAGGTAGGTTGGAAGCAGAGACAAAATGTTGAGGTAGGAAGAATGAGGGAAAGCTCATTAATGACTGGAGGAGTAGCCACCACTGATGGAGCCAGGAATGAGAAGGAGACTGACGTCTTGGGTCATTGCTTCCCAATCTTTTTCCGACTGTGATCCCATCTTGGGACTTGAAAAGTGCTGTGACCTGCAACAGCAGGGCCCTGTTAGAGTGGGAGCATGCTGGTCAGAGCTCCATGGTAACCATTGCTGCCTCAGCTAATGACCCTAAACTTTCAGCTTGTGATGCCCACTTTCGAAAGCCCAATGTTAGGATGAAGGAATAACAGACGGCTTGCAGGAGGTGAGCAAAGGAGAGCTATACAACCACCATGTAGAGGTTTGAAGCTGAGGACCATTTTTAAAAAAACCTTCCTGTTCTAATTTTTATTTCAAGATATGATCAAATTACAAAACATTGGCTGAAAACTGTCTTGAAAGATCCAAGTGTCTTAATTGAGATAATTGTGGTGTCGGTCTGGGCAAAATTTCAAATCAGGAAGACATCTGCTAAATGAGTCTGTTTGTTGCTACCCTCCCACTACATAACTGACTCAGTATCACCGATACAATGTAAATGATGTAATGTTTGGACATTGCAAAACTTTCCCACTGTATAATATGTCTGTGTCAAATACATGCTGTATGATGTTCTAATGCTTCTTGGTGAGAAGGTGTTATAGAGTTCTCCGCTACTCTAAATATACTGTTACGTATTTGTATAGTAACTTACATTCTCTGCACTTTGGAGTTGCCTATGAAGTTAGAATCTTTTGTTGGTAACCCAAAAACAAAAGAGACTGGGATTAATTTTCTTTGCTGTGTCTTCTTTGTCTTTCTAGGGACTGACTCCCTTGCTAGGATACAGTGACTGTGTATTGGCAAGCTATTTAACAGACCATCACAGCTACGTTTACTGTTAAATATTTGCACAAGCAGACCCCTGGCCGGGCTTGGTGAATAGTGACTGGGAGCGGAATCAATTGTAATTCCACTCCCACTTGTTTAACCCAGACCAATTGTAGCTTTGCTTCATGGCTGTGGTGGAGGACGGGGATTCAGCATTGGCCGGGACTTGTGGAGGGGGAGCATGGGGTGGGGGATGGGATTGAAAGAGGGGGTTGGAATCTTTAATCTTTATAACCCTGAGATGGTAGTTTTCTTTTGCCTGAATCACACTGTGAATGACTGCATTGGGGTTTTGGGTGAGCTACAGTCAGTTGACAACTTGGTCTGAGATTTCCCAATCAGATTATCTGTTTATCCATTCCCATCAATTGTTCTTGTGTAATTTTAATTTTCAAATGAGCAAAATGCCGCTGATTGGTTTTCTCGGGTTACGAATCTCCCAGAATATTTCAAGATTTATTGTTGGGAAAGGGGGTTAGTGATCCATGTGAAGTGAAGGGCATTTTTAACTGACATGTCAGGGCTGGGATTCTTTTTCAGTGAAAGGCCATGCAATGTGCATTGACAGACAATTCTGGGTCTTGTATTACCTTGTGCTTAATATGCTGAACAGCTTGAAGTTTGAGATTTTGCTGCAAGCTTTAGCACTGAATAGATTCAGTACATGTCCAACTGCAATCATGGTACAGCTTCATGACTGACTGCCAGTAAATGCTTTGGTAATAGACTTCAACAGAATTATAATTCTAGGAAAAGGCTTTTCTGCATTTAATAGTTCAATTATGTCTTAAAGAACATTTAGTGTATATGGCATCTCAGGCAGTGGTCCTGCTGAGTGTGAAAATGTGTACCTCTCGAAACAGCAGCAGGTTTTTAAACATGGTCCTTCCTACTCTAGGCCCCAGCTCATGCTGAGTACAGTCAGCAGAGGCAGACTGCCCTGTGGTGCCTCATCCAAGCATCTGTGTACTAATGTGCCAGTCTAGATAGTGAACATCAGTAGGCTTTTTTTTCTGATGGGAGAAGGATGAGCAGCAACGTGATGCACATTTTCCACTTGGAATTACATGAGAGCAAGAATCGAGCAATTTGGTCCCTCCTCCCAGGCCAGTTAGAGCTTAGGTTCATTCATCACCCAGCTAATTGGAGCCTTCCTCGCCCAATGTGTGTCTTGTTTTGAGTAGCTCTTTTGATTTTAAACTAGGCCTTTTATGCTGTTTTCAATGTGATTCTTCTCCATCTTCATGTGCTTACTGTGTATGTTTAGCTGTGTAATCTGTCTCCAGAGCACTAAATTCGATACTTTATTAACTTACACTGTCTTTGACAAAATGTCCTTCCACGACAGACTTTGGCTTTCGATCTTGACTGGGTCCATGAAAGCATATCTATGTGTTAACCTGAGCCTTGCCAGAAGTGATGTTGAACCAACAGCTGCAGTTGGATCTTCTTGGCAAATATTTCACCATCGACATCATCCCTTGGCTGGATAGCAAACGTTTACTGGCTGTTAGATTTGGAGGGCAGATTTTGGAACTTATCACTTTTTTTTTAAAAGAAGGTTTGAGAACTGCAATTTGGATAATTGCCCCCTCAACCCAAATCTATGAATATTCAAAAATCCAACGGATCAGTCTGAAATTTCTTTGGAAACGCATTTAATGCATTTCTGTATCTGATCTAAAGAAGCTATCATCTGGTATTAATTTGTTCCTTCCAAGTCAGCAACACACGCGTTTCTCAAATCAGATATCACTTACTGATGTTTTGGTGTTGAGCCTTATGATTTGAAAAGTGAGTGTTGGGGAGTAGGGAAGGAATGAAACAAATTGAACACATACCAGATTTAATGTACCTCCAACTTCTGCTACTTGAAACACTTGAAGAAATATATTATTTAAATTTATGAATACTGTGAAATTGCTATGTTGAGTTGCAGACGATAGTTTTATTCTATTTCTGTTCCCCCAACTGCGTGTGTGTGTGCGTGCGTGTGTGTGTGTGTTGCATTTCCTGATCCAGTTAAATGCAAAGATGGGGAAAAAATGGTCACCACCGGCTCATGACCAGAGAAGGTCAAGAGAGTGACAAATTGAAGTTTCAACCAAATAATTAATGAATAATCAAATCAACTGAGAATTCAGTGCTGATTTCAGTCAGGGATTCTGAGAAATGTTAAATCCCTTTGCATTGAATTCATGGGCAGCAGCTTTCCCCATGGTCTGAGGCCCATTCAATCTCTTCTGTGCAGTTGAATCTGACCCCCTGTATTCTTCCTACGAAGTGTTACAATTGACAACTCTTCAATTCTCCAGCATTCATTGCCTGCCTTTGAGAGGAGTGTTGGAAATTAAAAGGGGGTTGATGGAGGAGGGGAGTTGAGGAGCACAGAGACCAAGGAATACTGTGGAGGAGTCCACTAAGCCCACAAAATCATCTTTACTCGAGATCCAACATGAATCCCACTTACCATGCTCCCTTAACTCCCTATATAGGAGGGGGGCATATTTTAATGGAACCCAACTGAAAGTAGCAACAAAATCTTTTGACCATGAAACCGATGCAGAGAGCTGATGGTTTTGACACGTGTACCTCTTACAGTTAAGGAACAGAATAAATCTGCTGTTGGAACCAGCCCATAAACACTGTTAAGTTCCATTCAGTCTTCTAGGCTTTTGGTTGGCGCCCAATACCAGTTAAAAACATATCAATTAACTTTGCTCAATCCTTGCGTGCTTTTATATTGCATACTGCAGGATGATTGTACTTAGTTCCCAAAGCTTAATTTGATTTGTACTCATTGCTGTAGAAGAGAGCATATACATCTGTTACAGGACACTCTTAAACCTACACACAGGAGCTGAAAAACCTCTTTCTGATTGCCATCTATCCATCCACCCCTCCCCCCATGCCCCTTTCTCACATCAATTTATGTTATAGCGCTCGAGGGGTTGTAATTTGAATGAGCTGCAGTGAGGTATAATGGGATCCAATAAACATATCAACGTTTTGATACATTATGCTGCTCCCGCTGTTTAATAGCTGGGTGAGTCATGCCAGTAAAGGAACCATTAACCATTTTTAGTTTGAAGCTGATGGTGAGAGTGCAAGCACTGAGCAGTGACTGGCTCTTGAACGCTAAAGTGATGCAGGAGCGTGAAGCCAGGGTCCCCTTTGTTTTTGGACGGGGTATGCCCTGTCGCAGCCTCTCCTCAATATTCCTCTTTCTCTGTTCATCTGTTTCCTGCCCTGCAGCCACCCAGATCCTGCATGGGGTTAGGGAGTGGGTCAATATACTGGGCGTTTTTGGGGTTGCCCCCGGCAATTGGAGGGGGTGGTGGGAGGCTGGTAATCTTAGAGCAGGGGGAGAACGGGCATGATAGCGGGGAGAGGGTGGCAGAGCATGACAGTAGAGAGGCAAGAAGCTGGGATTGGTGGAGGGTGGGATGGAGACTTCCTAGACTGGCTTATTTGGCGGTGGGTGTGGGATTAGTGCATCGCCATGCAACCCACGATCATAAAGAATAACGCTTGGGGCTGTGGATTGTGTTTTGGCTGGTTCATGCATTGGATGGTTCTGTTGTAAGCAGCGAATCTTTCAGGTACCTCTGCTCTCAGCTGGAGAATCCCTTCCCAAACCTCTCTGCCACCCTTTCCTCCTTTTCAGGCTCACCTTCTAAAGACAGCCAGGCTGTTGGTTATTATTTCCTAATGTGTTTCAGTATCATTTTCAATTTATAACATCCATACGGTGCATCATGGGGCATTATGTTACATTTAAAGGGGCAATACCAATTTCTTTTTGTGGCTTTTTTTTTAAACCCAATCTTGTTGCCTGGAGCTTCATATCAATCTCGGGTTTCTTTTAGTGTGACTGGGATTTGGAATTGATGCAGACACTTGGAAACATTTTGAATAAGATAGCAATCTTATAATCAAAAGTCTTGTAATTGGAGATGGCCTAGTGGTATTCCCGCTGGGACATCTCTGCTGACCTGGGTTCGAATCCTGCTATGATAGATGGTGGAATTTGAATTCAATTTTCATAAAATCTGGAATTAAAAGTCTGACGATGACCATTGTCGATTATCGGAAAACCCCATCTGGTTCACTAATGCCCTTGAGGGAAGGAAACTGCTATTCTTACCTGGTCTGGCCTCTGTGTGACTCCAAACCTACAGCAATGTAGTTGACTCTTAACTGCCCTGTGGACAGTTAGGGATGGGAATAAATGCTGCCTAGCCAGTGATGCACTTATCTCATGAATGAATAAATAAATTTTAAAAACGTTGTGTTGGCTGATGCTTTAACTGGGAGAAAGTGAGGACTGCAGATGCTGGGGATCAGAGCTTAAAAATGTGTTGCTGGAAAAGTGCAGCAGGTCAGGCAGCATCAAAGGAGAAGGAGAATCGACATTTTGGGCATAAGCCCTTCTTCAGGAATGAGGA